>NC_048588.1:27695981-27735981 GCF_013265735.2 Oncorhynchus mykiss
GTGTGTGCATGTCAGAGAGAGGGAAAAAGAAGGAGAGAGTGACAGAGAGAGATTGTGTGTCCCTTTGCAAATGCACGTGTATAAGTGTCCATCCCCATGTGTGTGTGTGTGAGAGTCCCTATGTGTGTGTGTGTGTGTGTGTGTGTGTGTGTGTGTGTGTGTGTGTGTGTGTGTGTGTGTGTGTGTGTGTGTGTGTCTGTGTGTGTGTGTGTGTCTATGTGTATGTGTGTGTGCATGTGTATCTGTACATCTGGTGTAGGCCAGGGCTGTATGCATGGCTGCTCCAGCTCTAGGTCACTGGGAGGTCTGAGGGTGATATGGTGATATAGTGATCTGTGTGGGGTCGTGCACATTCTCTCTCCCATATGGAGCGGAGGCAGAAGGGCTACTACACCATACCAGGGTAATGGAGGGGGACAGTACTGATACCCCCCTGAGAACTGGCAACTGTGGAAGGCTTGACACACACTTATCATGGCAGGTGTGTGTCCGTGTGCGTGAATGACAGAGAAACTTAAGCACTAATACACTACATGAACAAAAAGCATGCGGACACCTGCTAGTTGTACATCTCGTGTCCTAATTCATCCCAAAGGTGTTCGATGGGGTTGAGGTAAGGGCTCTGTACAGGCCAGTCAAGTTCTTCCACACCGATCTCAACAAACCATTTCTGTATGAACCTCACTTTGTGCAAAGTGGCATTGTCATGCTGAAACAGGAAAGGATCTTCCCCAAACTGTTCCAACAGTCTAGAATGTCATTTTATGCTGTAGCGTTAAGATTTCCCTTCGCTGGAACTAAGCTGGTTAGCACGAACCATGAAAAACAGTCCCAGACCATTATTCATCCTCCACGAAACTTTACAGTTGGCACAATGCATTGGGGCAGGTAGCGTTCTCCTGGCATCCGCCAAACACAGATTCGTTCATCGGACTGCCAGATGGTGAAGCGTGATTCATCACTCCAGAGAACGTGTTTCCACTGCTCCAGAGTCCAATGTTGGTGAGCTTACCACCACTCTAGCCAATGCTTGGCATTGTGAATGGTAATCTTAGGCTTGTGTGCGGCTGCTCGGCCATGGAAACCCATGTCATGAAGCTCCCAACTAACATTTATTGTGCGGATGTTGCTTCCAGGGACAGTTTGGAACTCGGTAGTGAGTGTTGCAACCGAGGGTAGACAGTTTTTTTGCGCTACGCTCTTCACAATAACAACACTTACAGTTGAACGGGGCAGCTCTAGCAGGGCAGAAATTTGACAAACTGAATTGTTGGAAATGTGGCATCCTATAACGGTGCAATGTTGAAAGTCACTCTTCAGTACGGGCCTTTCTACTGCCAATTAGTATGCAACATTTAAATGTAAGTCAGCCTATGTATTTTGATTATTTAACCTCTCTTTCGTGTCGTCTGAGATTCCCAAAGATTGGAAAGCAGCTGCGGTCATCCCTCTCTTCAAAGGGGGGTACACTCTTGACCCAAACTGCTACAGACCTATATCTATCCTACCCTGCCTTTCTAAGGTCTTTGAAAGCCAAGTCAACAAACAGATTACCGACCATTTCGAATCTCACCATACCTTCTCTGCTATGCAATCTGGTTTCAGAGCTGGTCATGGGTGCACCTCAGCCACGCTCAAGGTCCTAAATGATATCTTAACCGCCATCGATAAGAAACATTACTGTGCAGCCGTATTCATTGATCTGGCCAAGGCTTTCGACTCTGTCAATCACTACATCCTCATCGGCAGACTCGACAGCCTTGGTTTCTCAAATGATTGCCTCGCCTGGTTCACCAACTACTTCTCTGATAGAGTTCAGTGTGTCAAATCGGAGGGTCTGCTGTCCGGACCTCTGGCAGTCTCTATGGGGGTGCCACAGGGTTCAATTCTTGGACCGACTCTCTTCTCTGTATACATCAATGAGGTCGCTCTTGCTGCTGGTGAGTCTCTGATCCACCTCTACGCAGACGACACCATTCTGTATACTTCTGGCCCTACTTTGGACACTGTGTTAACAACCCTCCAGGCAAGCTTCAATGCCATACAACTCTCCTTCCGTGGCCTCCAATTGCTCTTAAATACAAGTAAAACTAAATGCATGCTCTTCAACCGATCGCTACCTGTACCTACCCGCCTGTCCAACATTACTACTCTGGATGGCTCTGACTTAGAATACGTGGACAACTACAAATACTTAGGTGTCTGGTTAGACTGTAAACTCTCCTTCCAGACCCATATCAAACATCTCCAATCCAAAGTTAAATCTAGAATTAGCTTCCTATTTCGCAACAAAGCATCCTTCACTCATGCTGCCAAACATACCCTTGTAAAACTGACCATCCTACCAATCCTCGACTTTGGCGATGTCATTTACAAAATAGCCTCCAATACCCTACTCAACAAATTGGATGCAGTCTATCACAGTGCAATCCGTTTTGTCACCAAAGCTCCATATACTACCCATTCTTTCTTTGGCCGCCTCTCCTTCCAGTTCTCTGCTGCCAATGACTGGAACGAACTACAAAAATCTCTGAAAGTGGAAACACTTATCTCCCTCACTAGCTTTAAGCACCAACTGTCAGAGCAGCTCACAGATTACTACACCTGTACATAGCCCACCTATAATTTAGCCCAAACAACTACCTCTTTCCCTACTGTATTTAATTAATTTATTTATTTTGCTCCTTTGCACCCCATTATTTTTATTTCTACTTTGCACATTCTCCCATTGCAAATCTACCATTCCAGTGTTTTACTTGCTATATTGTATTTACTTTGCCACCATGGCCTTTTTGCCTTTACCTCCCTTATCTCACCTCATTTGCTCACATCGTATATAGACTTGTTTATACTGTACTATTGACTGTATGTTTGTTTTACTCCATGTGTCGTTGTATGTGTCGAACTGCTTTGCTTTATCTTGGCCAGGTCGCAATTGTAAATGAGAACTTGTTCTCAACTTGCCTACCTGGTTAAATAAAGGTGAAATAAAAATAAAAACTGGAAGTTGTAGTTTTATATTGGAGTGTATTTTGATTATTTAACTGGAAGTTGTAGTTTTATATTGGAGTGTATTTTGATTATTTAACTGGAAGCTGTAGTTTTATATTGGAGTGTATTTTGATTATTTAACTGGAAGCTGTAGTTTTATATTGGAGTGTGTCTCTTAGTAGACTAAACACCAGTAGTTTAAATCATATATCCCTTCTTGAACAGATCCATTCCCTTCCCCCCATCCTGTGCTCGTGGTTTGGTCCAGCAGCTGCTGAGCATGTAGAGCAGGAAGTGGAGGGGGACAGAGAGAGGGAACAAGGGGAAGAGGAGAAGCTGAACATGAGATTGGCTAGATTAGATTGCCTGATTGAGCAATTAGCTATCGTCTCTATCATTTGGCCCCGGCCTCATGGCATCTGCCACTGACAGTCACACAGTGACAGTATCCTACACTGCTGCTCACACACAGAGAGGGGGTTTATTATGCTGCTGCTCCAGTGCGCGTGTGTGTGTGTGTGTGTGTGTGTGTGTGTGTGTGTGTGTGTGTGTGTGTGTGTGTGTGTGTGTGTGTGCGTGTGCGTGTGCGTGTGTGTGTGTGTGTGTGTGTGTGTGTGTGTGTGTGTGTGTGTGTGTGTGTGTGTGTGTGTGTGTGTGTGTGTGTGTGTGTGTGTGCGTGTGTGTGTGTGTGTGTGTGCTTGAACTCTCTTTCCTTCTCACCCTGTCTTGCATGGTTAACAGCAATATTTGGTTCCACTGAGTTTGCTTCATTATTAACTTTGTGCATAGCATTTCCCCTGTCATTTCATTGGTACTCATATCATTTTGCAGACTCTCTATCCAATCAAACCACATACAAGGTATGGATTTTTATAACTATGCCACAACTCTCCTCCATGTTGTCCTCCAACCCAAACTATACTGATCAATTAACTCTTAAAATGACCTTTAGGTCTAACTCCAATAAGAACCACTACAGTGTATATGATGAATTTGTTTCCTTGGTTGGAGCACTCTTTCTCACATAACTGTACTTATTATAGCTTAGGGAATACAGGGACAGAGCAGAGGCCATTTCTACAGTATGTAACAAAGAATAAAAAGTCCCCTAAAAGTGAAGATTGAGTCATCCACAAGTGTGTGTGTGTGTGTGTGTGTGTGTGTGTGTGTGTGTGTGTGTGTGTGTGTGTGTGTGTGTGTGTGTGTGTGTGTGTGTGTGTGTGCGTGTGCGCGTGAGCATGTGTGTGTGTGTGTGCATGTCTGCGTCTGTGTGTGTGCGCGTGCGCATGTGTGTGCATGTCTGCGTCTGTGTGTGTGCATGTCTGCGTCTGCGTCTGTGTGTGTGCGTACATGAGTGATGGTTGCTGTGTGGACGTTCAGACTTTGGAGAGTTCACCTGTCAGCGTGGGTTACCTGAAGACTGATGGCAATCTGGAAGCCATTGGGGCCACAGCTGTAGAGGGATAGAGTGGACCCAGCCTCACCTCAACAGTGTACTTTACACACTTAAAAAACACCACACACACTGTATAAACACGCACATACATTCTCTCCCTCACTCTCTCTCACTTTCTCACTATCTCTCTCTCTAGGTGTGTTCGAATACTCATACTAACCGTACTATTTGTGACACGAATTGAGTATATAGCATGATTATTGGTCATAGTATGTATATAGTTAGTATGCCAAAAGTTTGCAGATGTTGTACTAAATTTGCCAAAATACAAAATATACAAGCAGTGGACACTATTTCCGTGCTTTTAGGGCCTGTCATGCCAAATAGTGTGCCCCGCTACGTCACTCTGGGATTTGATGAGTTCTAGCTTCTGTTAGAACTCTGTTGCTAGAACTTGCAAAATTCTGACCGGGTTACGTAATGAACCAAAGCGTTCATTGCTATGCTGGTTGCTTGGCTCTGTTTAACCTTGTAGCGGTGGCGAAGGAAGGAGGACAATGGCAGTTCTATTTCACTGCATGAATGCTCGCCCAGTCCGTGCAAAATTATTACCTCAGAATTTCTCTCCAAGGATGATATTTTTAACGGTGACTACCTGTAAACTACTGACTACTGTAAAGACTGGAAAGAAAACACTCTTTCTTTGCCATATATTTGTCTTTATATAAGTAAATATTGTTATATAGGAAAAACACATTTAAACAGTTTTTACATTGACGTTGCTAGCTACTGTATTTATTTACCTCAGCCTGCCTAGTCAGCTTTCCAGACTAGAGTAGTTGGCTAGTTAGCCAGCTAGCTAAGCAGACAGTTTTATTTAGCTAACGTTAGCTAGCTAGCCAGCTAGCTAGCTACTGTAACTGTTATTGTAGCTTTCTGTTTTTATGTAGCTTACACTTCAATGGCATCCCTCGAGGATACACTGTTGTCATTCAAATTTGTGATTGACTTAGTGTTGTTGTTTATCTATTGCTAATTTTGTATAACGTAGTTTCAGATCACAGGAAGTTGTCAAACCAGATCAGAACACAAACCAGATCAGAATTTGAGGACCACCACGGACTGAGAAGCATCAACTTCTGGTAGACAGGCAAAGTGCTAGCGTGCTCAACTGAAACATTACCGTTAGTTTACAGTATACTAAAGTGAACTAATAGTATATAGCATGTACAGTAGTATATACTCATTAAGTATGTAGTATACAGTATGTTGGAATGGGCATTCGAATACAGCTTCTGTCTCTGTCTCGGTCTCTGTCTCTGACTCTGTCTCTCTCTCTCTCGATCTCTCTCTCACACACACATGCACAAACACATACATTACAAGGTAATAACAGAATGATGAGTCATTCCCTGGTTTCCCTTCCCTTAAGTGGCTAGATCAATAGCTGTTAGGTGTTTCCATTGCAGCACAAACACAACCAAAGAAACAGAGAGAGAGAAAGAGAGGGTGAGAGAGGGAGAGAGACAAAACAACAATGAAATGTGAATTAAAACAAAGAGAGACAACACGTTATATTCAGCAGTGAGCTCACCTAGAACAGAATGACAAATGTTGCTAACTCCCCTAATTAATGGCTGGATTGAGTAGCAAAGATATTAAAAATAGATTTAGTGGTCACTACACCCCTCCCAGGCATATCCCCATTGGTGGCTAGGGTCCTTGTGCACATTTTCAGCCACAACACACCCATGTCTCTCTCTATCAGCCAACTATAACCACCAGTCTCTCAGCCACAACACACCCATGTCTATCTCCATCAGCCAACTATAACCGCCAGTCTCTCAGCCACAACACACCCATGTCTATCTCCATCAGCCAACTATAACCGCCAATCTCTCAGCCACAACACACCCATGTCTATCTCCATCAGCCAACTATAACCACCAATCTCTCAGCCACAAAACACCCATATCTATCTCCATCAGCCAACTATAACTGCCAATCTCTCAGCCACAAAACACCCATGTCTCTCTCCATCAGCCAACTATAACCGCCAATCTCTCAGCCACAACACACCCATGTCTATCTCCATCAGCCAACTATAACCGCCAATCTCTCAGCCACAACACACCCATGTCTCTCTTCATCAGCCAACGATAAAAGCCAATCTCTCAGCCACAACACCCCCATGTCTCTCTCCATCAGCCAACTATAACAAGCCGCTAGACCTCTAACACACACACTCAAGCAGACACACGGAATCTGAAACTGTATCCCCATTTACATCCCACCCGCCACACACACACGCACACACACACCATTTTCCCCAGAGCGCACAGACACCATATTCTCCAGAGGACACAGACATCATGTTCTCCAGAGGACACAGACATCATATTCTCCAGAGGACACTGACATCATATTCTCCAGAGGACACAGACACCATATTCTCCAGAGGACACAGACATCATGTTCTCCAGAGGACACAGACATCATATTCCCCAGAACACACCATCATCATTTTCCCCAGAGGACACAGACACCATATTCCCCAGAGGACACAGACACCCCTGCTCAACACTTTATACTCTTAATACCCTTGAGGTCAAATTGATCCAGATTTCTAATCCCCACCTCCAGCCTCCCCAACCCTAACCCTAACCCACATCATTCCAATAGTGTGGGGCGGGGGCTGAAATGCAGGTGGGCCCAGATCATCTATCCCTCCTATAGCTTAACTGGTCAGCACAGAGCTGTGAACACACACACACGCAGACACACACACACACCCTCCAGGCTCTCTCTCCAGTGCCGAACAGAACCAAACACACAGACACACAAATCCAAGGCAGCCAACCCCCAGGGCTGCAGCACCACTCCTCCTAACTGTAACTCCTTTAATTAGTTCATTTGTTTGCTTCACTTTATAATCAGTGTGACAATGGAGGTGTCCCAGGGAGACTGGAGAGAGTTTATCTTTCCCCCTCCTTTCTCCCTCGCTACCCCATTCCATTCCAGGCAGTCCCAGGCCCCCTCTCTCCTCCTTCACCTCCTGCACACCCCCTTCTTTTCTCCCCCCATCCTCCCCTCCTCCTCCTCCCCCCTCCTCTCCTCCTCCTCCCCCCTCCTCTCCTCCTCCCCCCTCCCCTCCTCCTCCTCCCCCCTCCTCTCCTCCTCCTCCTCCCCCCTCCCCTCCTCCTCCTCCCCCCTCCTCTCCTCCCCTCCCAGGGTGTGTGATACAATAGAGTTATGCTCCCGTCTTTCTGAGCTGCAGGGGAGCAGGAGAAACTCTATCCAAACAGCATTCACATGGTCCCCAACATAACCTATATGTATACGGCTGGCAACGGCTGATACCAAGGACACAGAGGGTGTGTGTGTGTGTGTTTGTGTGTGTGCGTGCATGCGTGCGCGCGCGCGTGTGTGTGTGTGTGTACGTGTGTGCGTGTTTACAATGTACATGCACAAATACGGTTTATAGCTGTGGAGTCTTCAGCACCTTCACCTATCCAAGTGACAATAACCATTACGACAGACCTACAAGTCAGTTCATTCACAGCGCCTTGTACTAGTACGGGGCAAAGAGGAGGTGTGATGATGTATTTCTCCCCTTCCCTTTCTCTGCCAAGTGTTATATAAGAGACATTTCTCTCTGTATGTGTAGCACTCATCGCTGAAGTGGGCTAAGCTGCTCAGAATGAAATGGAGTGTGCGTAAGAGGGTTGTAAGACCGGGTGTGTGAGTGACATAGTCTCTTTCTATTTTTGTCCACACTCCATGACGAAAATATTCTCCATCATCTCCATCCCTCTCTATGTTATTTTCTTCCACTGCTGCCTGTCTCCATCCTCTCCATCCCTTTCTCTATATCCTCTCCATCATATCCTTCCTCAAGTGATGCCCCCCTCCTAGGGATGGCATGAAAGAGCACCAGTAAGCCACCTGTAATAGGGTTAGAGGCAGAGAATCCCAGTGGAAAGTGGGGAACCGGCCAGGCAGAGACAGCAAGGGCGGTTCCTTGCTCCAGAGCCTTTCCGTTCACCTTCACACTCCTGGGCCAGACTACACTCAATCATATGACCTACTGAAGAGATGAGTCTGCAGTAAAGACTTAAAAGGTTGAGACCGAGTTTACGTGTCTCACATGGATAGGCAGACCATTCCATAAAAATGGAGCTCTATAGGAGAAAGCCCTGCCTCCAGCTGTTTGCTTAGAAATTCTAGGGACAATTAGGAGGCCTGCGTCTTGTGACCGTAGCATGCGTGTAGGTATGTTCGGCAGGACCAAATCAGAGAGATAGGTAGGAGCAAGCCCATGTAATGCTTTGTAGGTTAGCAGTAAAACCTTGAAATCAGCCCTTGTCTTGACAGGAAGCCAGTGTAGGGGGGATAGCACTGGAGTAATATGATCAAATTTTGGGGTTCTAGTCAGGATTCTAGCAGCTGTATTTAGCACTAACTGAAGTTTATTTTGTGCTTTATCCGGGTAGCTGGAAAGTAGAGCATTGCAGTAGTCTAACCTAGAAGTAACAAAAGCATGGATACATTTTTCTGCATCATTTTTGGACAGAAAGTTTCAGATTTTTGCAATGTTACGTAGATGGAAAAAAGCTGTCCTTGAAACAGTCTTGATACAGTATGTTCGTCAAAAGAGAGATCAGGGTCCAGAGTAATGCCGAGGTCCTTCACAGTTTTATTTGAGACAATTGTACAACCATTAAGATTAATCGTCAGATTCAACAGAAGATCTCTTTGTTTCTTGGGACCTAGAACAAGCATCTCTGTTTTGTCCGAGTTTAATAGCAGTGAAAGTTAACATTATGTTTTCGAATGACATCCCCAAGAGGTAAAATATATAATGAAAACAATAGTGGTCCTAAAACGGAACCTTGAGGAACACCGAAATTTACAGTTGATTTGTCAGAGGACAAACCATTCACAGAGACAAACTGATATCTTTCCGACAGATAAGATCTAAACCAGGCCAGAACTTGTCCGTGTAGACCAATTTGGGATTCCAATCTCTCCAAAACAATGTGGTGATCGATGGTATCAAAAGCAGCACTAAGGTCTAGGAGCACAAGGACAGATGCAGAGCCTCGGTCTGATGCCATTAAAAGGTCATTTACCACCTTCACAAGTGCAGTCTCAGTGCTATGATGGGGTCTAAAACCAGACTGAAGCATTTCGTATACATTGTTTGTCAACAGGAAGGCAGTGAGTTGCTGCGCAACAGCCTTTTCTAAAATGTTTGAGAGGAATGGAAGATTCGATATAGGCCGATAGTTTTTCATATTTTCTGGGTCAAGGTTTGGCTTTTTCAAGAGAGGCTTTATTACTGCTACTTTTAATGAGTTTGGTACACATCCGGTGGATAGAGAGCCGTTTATTATTTTCAACATAGGAGGGCCAAGCACAGGAAGCAGCTCTTTCAGTAGTTTAGTTGGAATAGGGTCCAGTATGCAGCTTGAAGGTTTAGAGGCCATGATTATTTTCATCATTGTGTCAAGAGATATAGTACTAAAACACTTGAGTGTCTCTCTTGATCCTAGGTCCTGGCAGAGTTGTGCAGACTCAGGACAGCTGAGCTTTGAAGGAATACTAGATTTAAAGAGGAGTCTGTAATTTCCATCATCTTCTCTCCATCCTCTCCTCTCAATCCTCCCCTCTCCATCATCTCCTCTCGATCCCCTCTTCTCCATCCCCTACTCTCCATCCTCTCCTCTAAATCCTCTTCATCCTCTCCATCATCTCCTCTACATCCACTCATCTACATCCTCTCCTCTTCATCCTCTAAATCCTCTCCTCTCCATCCTCTTCTCTCCATCTTCTCCACTCCATCCTCTCCTCTCCATCTTCTCCTCTCCATCCTTTCCATCCTCTCCTCTCCTCTCCATCCTCTCCTCTCCATCCACCTCTCTCCATCCTTTCCATCCTCTCCTCACCATCCTCTCCTCTCCATCCACTCCTCTCCATCCTCTCCTCTTCATCTTCTCCTCTCCATCCTCTCTATTCACTTCTCTCCATCCTTTCCATCCTCTCCTCTCCATCCTCTCCATCCTCTCCTCGACCATCTTCTCCTCTCCATCCTCTCCTCTCCATTCTCTCATCTCCATCCTGTCCATCTTCTCCTCTAAATCCACTCCATCCTCTCCATTCTCTCCATCCTCTCCATCCTCCTCATCCTCTCCTCTACATACACTTGTCTACAGCCTCTCCTCTTCTTCCTCTCCATCCTCTCCTCTCCATCCTCTCCACTATCTCCTCTCCCTTCTCTGATCTCAATCCTCCCCTCTCCATCATCTCCTCTCGATCCCCTCTTCTCCATGCTCTCCTCTCCATCCTCTCCTCACAAATCCTCTCCATCCTCTCCTCTACATCCATTCATCTCCATCCTCTCCTCCCCATCCTCTCCTCTCCATCTTCTCCACTCGATCCTCTCATCTCCGTCTTCTACTCTCTATCCTCTTCATCCTCTCCATCATCTCCATCCTCTGCTCTCCATCCTCTCCTCAACTATCTGCTCCTCTCCGTCAACTCATCTTAATTCTGACAATCCTATCCCCTCTATACTTTCCATCCTCCTGATCCTCTCCTATATATCCACTTGTCTCCATCCTCTTGATCTTCTCCTCTCCTTCCTATCCTCTACTTCCTCTCCTCTCAATCCTCTCCTCCCCATTATCTCAATCATCTCATCTCCATCCTCTCCTCTCCATCCTCTCCATTCATCATTCCCTCTCCATCCTCTCCACCCTCTCCTTTCCATCCTCTCCATCCGCTCCTCTCCATCCTCTCCTCTCCATCCTCTCCAACCTCTCCTCTCCATCCTCTCTGTCTTCTCCTCTCCATCCTCTCCGTCATCTCTTTTTCATCCTCTCCATGCTCTCATCTCCATCATCTTCTCTCCATCCTCTCCATCCTCTCCTCTCAATCTACTCTCCATATTTCCCTCTCTATCATCTCTACATCCTCTCCATCCTCTCCATCCTCTCCTCTTCATTTTCTACTCTCATTCTCTCCTCTCCATCTTCTACATACTCTCCATGATCTACTCTCCACACTCCATTTTCTACTCTTCTTCTTCTCCATGCTCTCCATATTATCATCTCCTCATCTCCATCCTCTCCATCCTCGCCATCTTCTCCTCTCCATCTTCTCAGTCCTCTCCATCCTCTCTGTCCTCTCCTCTCCATCCTCGCAATTCTCTCCTCTCATGCTCTCCTTTCCATCGTCTCCATCCTCCTCATCATCTCCTCTACATCTACTCATCTCCATCCTCTCCTCTTCATCCAGTCCATCCTAAACTCTCCAGCCTTCTCCATCCTCTTCTCTCCATCCTTTCCATCTGTCTCAGTGCTATGATGGGGTCTAAAACCAGACTGAAGCATTTCGTATACATTGTTTGTCAACAGGAAGGCAGTGAGTTGCTGCGCAACAGCCTTTTCTAAAATGTTTGAGAGGAATGGAAGATTCGATATAGGCCGATAGTTTTTCATATTTTCTGGGTCAAGGTTTGGCTTTTTCAAGAGAGGCTTTATTACTGCTACTTTTAATGAGTTTGGTACACATCCGGTGGATAGAGAGCCGTTTATTATTTTCAACATAGGAGGGCCAAGCACAGGAAGCAGCTCTTTCAGTAGTTTAGTTGGAATAGGGTCCAGTATGCAGCTTGAAGGTTTAGAGGCCATGATTATTTTCATCATTGTGTCAAGAGATATAGTACTAAAACACTTGAGTGTCTCTCTTGATCCTAGGTCCTGGCAGAGTTGTGCAGACTCAGGACAGCTGAGCTTTGAAGGAATACTAGATTTAAAGAGGAGTCTGTAATTTCCATCATCTTCTCTCCATCCTCTCCTCTCAATCCTCCCCTCTCCATCATCTCCTCTCGATCCCCTCTTCTCCATCCCCTACTCTCCATCCTCTCCTCTAAATCCTCTTCATCCTCTCCATCATCTCCTCTACATCCACTCATCTACATCCTCTCCTCTTCATCCTCTAAATCCTCTCCTCTCCATCCTCTTCTCTCCATCTTCTCCACTCCATCCTCTCCTCTCCATCTTCTCCTCTCCATCCTTTCCATCCTCTCCTCTCCTCTCCATCCTCTCCTCTCCATCCACCTCTCTCCATCCTTTCCATCCTCTCCTCACCATCCTCTCCTCTCCATCCACTCCTCTCCATCCTCTCCTCTTCATCTTCTCCTCTCCATCCTCTCTATTCACTTCTCTCCATCCTTTCCATCCTCTCCTCTCCATCCTCTCCATCCTCTCCTCGACCATCTTCTCCTCTCCATCCTCTCCTCTCCATTCTCTCATCTCCATCCTGTCCATCTTCTCCTCTAAATCCACTCCATCCTCTCCATTCTCTCCATCCTCTCCATCCTCCTCATCCTCTCCTCTACATACACTTGTCTACAGCCTCTCCTCTTCTTCCTCTCCATCCTCTCCTCTCCATCCTCTCCACTATCTCCTCTCCCTTCTCTGATCTCAATCCTCCCCTCTCCATCATCTCCTCTCGATCCCCTCTTCTCCATGCTCTCCTCTCCATCCTCTCCTCACAAATCCTCTCCATCCTCTCCTCTACATCCATTCATCTCCATCCTCTCCTCCCCATCCTCTCCTCTCCATCTTCTCCACTCGATCCTCTCATCTCCGTCTTCTACTCTCTATCCTCTTCATCCTCTCCATCATCTCCATCCTCTGCTCTCCATCCTCTCCTCAACTATCTGCTCCTCTCCGTCAACTCATCTTAATTCTGACAATCCTATCCCCTCTATACTTTCCATCCTCCTGATCCTCTCCTATATATCCACTTGTCTCCATCCTCTTGATCTTCTCCTCTCCTTCCTATCCTCTACTTCCTCTCCTCTCAATCCTCTCCTCCCCATTATCTCAATCATCTCATCTCCATCCTCTCCTCTCCATCCTCTCCATTCATCATTCCCTCTCCATCCTCTCCACCCTCTCCTTTCCATCCTCTCCATCCGCTCCTCTCCATCCTCTCCTCTCCATCCTCTCCAACCTCTCCTCTCCATCCTCTCTGTCTTCTCCTCTCCATCCTCTCCGTCATCTCTTTTTCATCCTCTCCATGCTCTCATCTCCATCATCTTCTCTCCATCCTCTCCATCCTCTCCTCTCAATCTACTCTCCATATTTCCCTCTCTATCATCTCTACATCCTCTCCATCCTCTCCATCCTCTCCTCTTCATTTTCTACTCTCATTCTCTCCTCTCCATCTTCTACATACTCTCCATGATCTACTCTCCACACTCCATTTTCTACTCTTCTTCTTCTCCATGCTCTCCATATTATCATCTCCTCATCTCCATCCTCTCCATCCTCGCCATCTTCTCCTCTCCATCTTCTCAGTCCTCTCCATCCTCTCTGTCCTCTCCTCTCCATCCTCGCAATTCTCTCCTCTCATGCTCTCCTTTCCATCGTCTCCATCCTCCTCATCATCTCCTCTACATCTACTCATCTCCATCCTCTCCTCTTCATCCAGTCCATCCTAAACTCTCCAGCCTTCTCCATCCTCTTCTCTCCATCCTTTCCATCCTCTACTCTCCCTCTTCTCCTCTCCATCCTCTCCTCTACATTTTCTCTTCTCCATCCTCTACATTTTCTCCTCTCCATCCTCTCCAACCTCTCCATCCTCTCCATCCACTTCATTCTCTCCTCTCATCCTCTCCATCTTCTTTGTCCTCTCCTCCCATACTTCTCCATCTTCTCCTCTCCATCTTCTCCTATCAAGCTTCTCCTCAACATCCTCTCCTCTTCACCCACTACATCCTCTCCATCCTCTCTGTCCTCTACTCTCCATCCTCTCAATACTCTCCTTTTATCCCCACCCTGTCCTCTCATACCTCCCAACCTTCTCCATACTTTTCATCCTCTCCTCTTCATTTTCTCCATCCTCTTCTTTCCATCCTCTCTATCATCTCCTCTCAATCCTGTCCTCTCCATCCTCACCTCTCCATTCTATCCATCCTCTCCATCTACTCCTCTCCTCTCCATCCTCTCCATCCTATCCTCTTCATCCTCTTCATCTACTCCTCTCCATCCTCTCTTCTCCATCCTCTCCATATACTCCTCTCCATCCTCTCATTCTCTCCATCCTCTCCATCCTCTCCTCTCCATCCTCTCCTCTTGTCATCTCCATTGTCTCCTCTCATCCTCTCCTCTGCATCCTCTCCATCCACTCTATCCTCTTCATGCACTCCTCTCTATCCTTTCCATCCTTTATTCCAAACCTCTCCTCTCCATCTTCTCCTCTTCGTCCTCTCCCTCCACTCCTCTACATCGTCAACATCCTCTCCTCTCATCTCTGTCCTCTACATCTTCTCCTATCTATCCTCTCCGACCTCTCTTCTCCATCCTCTCAATTCTCTCCTCTCGTCCTCTCCTCTCCATCCTCTTCATCGTCTCCTCTCCATCCTCTCCATTCCATCCTCTCCTCTCCACTTCATCCTTTATCCCCATCCTGTCCTCTCATACCTCCCCATCTTCTCCATACTTTTCATCCTCTCCTCTTCATTTTCAACTCTTCATCTACACTCTTCATCTACATCCTCTACATCCTCTCTATCCTCTCCATCATCTCCATCCTCTTATCTCCATCCTCTCCATCATCTCCTCTCAATCCTATCCATCCTCTCCATCCTCTCCTTTCCATCCTCTCAAACCTCTCCTCTCCATCCTCTCCTCTCCATCCTCTCATTCTCGACCATCCTCTTCAACCTCTCCTCTCAACCCGCCCATTTTCTCCATCTTCTCCTCTCCATCTTCTCGTCTCCATCCTCTCCTCTTGTCCTCTCCATCCTCTCCTCTCCATCCTCATCTCTCCATCCTCTCCTCTCCAGCCTCCCCTACTCCATATTCTCCTCATCTCTCCATACTTTCCTCTCCATCCTCTCATCTCCATCCTCTCCATCCCTTCTATCTTCTCCTCTCCATCCTCTCTGTCCTCTCTATCCTCACCTCTTCATTTTCTACTCTCCATCCTCTCCTCTTCATTATCTCCATCCTCGCCAACTTCTCCTCTCCATCCTCTCCTTTTCATAATCTCCATCTTCTCTGTCCTCTCAATCCTCTCCTCTCCATCCTCCCAATCTTCTACTCCTCTCCTCTCCTCTCCTCTCCTCTCCTCTCCTCTCCTCTCCTCTCCTCTCCTCTCCTCTCCTCTCCTCTCCTCTCCTCTTCTCTCCTCTCCTCTCCTCTCCTCTCCATCCTCACCTCTTCATTTTCTACTCTCCATCCTCTCCTCTTCATTCTCTCCATCCTCTCCATCTTCTCCTCACCAACTTCTCCTCTCATCCTCTTCATCTTCTCCTCTCCATCTTCTCCTCTCCATCCTCCCATCCTCTCCTCTTCATCCTCTCGATCATCTGCTCTCTATCTTCTACTCTCCATCCTCTCCTCTCTCCTCTCCTCTCCATCCTCTCCATGCTTTCCATCATCTCCTTCCTCTCGAAACTCTCCCTGCCATATTCAACCTTTCCATCCTCTCCTCACCATTCTCTCCATACTTTGCATACTCTCTTAACCTTTCTAGGGTAGGGGTTCCGCTAGCTACCTCGACAACATTTGCTGAAAAGGCAGCGAGCGAAATTCAAAAATATTTTTTAGAAATATGTAACTTTCACACATTAACAAGTCCAATGCAGCAAGTGAAAGATAACATAAACATATTGTTAATGTACCCATGGTGTCCGATTTCAAAAATGATTTACAGCGAAAGCGCAACATATGATTATGTTAACCTTTCTGATCTCCCCATCCCGGATCCGGGTTCGTGAATACAGACTCAAGCTCATTACCATAACGCAACGTTAACTATTCATGAAAATCGCAAATGAAATGAAATAAATATGCTAGCTCTCAAGCTTAGCCTTTTGTTAACAACACTGTCATCTCAGATTTTCAAAATATGCTTCTCAACCATTGCAAAACAAGCATTTGTGTAACAGTATTGATGGCTAACGTAGCATTTAGCATTAGCATTCAGCTGGCAACATTTACACAAAAAAACAGAAAAGCATTCAAAAAAATCATTTACCTTTGAAGAACTTCAGATGTTTTCAATGAGGAGACTCTCAGATAGCAAATGTTCAGTTTTTCCTGAAAGATTATTTGTTTAGGACAAATCGCTCCGTTTTCTGCGTCACGTTTAGCTATGAAAAAACCCCTGTATCCAGGTTTGTGTAAATCTATCAGCAAGCTCATTAGCATAACACAACGTTAACTATTTATGAAAATCGCAAATGAAATGAAATAAATATGCCATCTCTCAAGCTTAGCCTTTTGTAAACAACACTGTCATCTCAGATTTTCAAAATATGCTTCTCAACCATAGGAAAACAATAATTTGTGTAAAAGTAGCTAGCTAGAGTTAGCATTTCGCGTTAGCATTTAGCGTTAGCATTAGCGTTAGCATCCAGCACGCAACATTAACAAAAACATAAAAGCCTTCAAATAAAATCATTTACCTTTGAAGAACTTCTGATGTTTTCAATGAGGATACTCTCAGTTAGATAGCAGATGCTCAGTTTTTCCAAAAAGATTCCTTGTGTATTAGAAATAGCTCCGTTTTATACATCACATTTGGCTACCAAAAAAAATCCATAAATTCAGTCCTCAAAACGCAAACTTTTTTCCAAATTAACTCCATAATATCGACTGAAAACATGGCAAACGTTGTTTAGAATCAATCATCAAGGTGTTTTTCACATATCTCTTCATTGATACATCGTTCTTGGACACATGCTTTCTCCCCTGAATCAAATGGTAAAGTGGAAGCAGCTGGCAGTTGCGCACCGAATTCGACGCAGGACACCAGGCGGACACTTGGAAAATGTAGTCTCTTATGGTCAATCTTCCAATGATATTCCTACAAATACGTCACAATGCTGCTAAGACCTTGGGCGAACGACAGAAAGTGTAGGCTCATTCCTTGCGCAATCACAGCCATATAAGGAGACAATGGAAAACAGAGCTTCAGAAATTCTGCTAATTCCTGGGTGATGCATCATCTTGGTTTCGCCTGTAGAATGAGTTCTGGGGCACTTACAGACAAAATCTTTGCAGATTCTGAAACTTCAGAGTGTTTTCTTTCCAAAACTGTCAAGAATATGCATAGTCGAGCATCTTTTCGTGACAAAATATCGCGCTTAAAACGGGAACGTTTTTTATCCAAAAATGAAATAGCGCCCCTAGAGCTCTAACAGGTTAACTCATAGCCAAGTCAAAAAAACACAGCCATAATTCCAGCCAAAGATAGGAGTCACAAAAATCAGAAATATAGATAAAATGAATCAGTAACCTTTGATGATCTTCATCAGATGACACTCATAGGACATCATGTTACACTATACATGTATGTTTTGTTCGATAATGTGCATATTTATAACCAAAAATCTCGGTTTACATTGGCGCGTTACGTGCAGCAATGTTTTGATTCCAAAACATCCTGTGATTTTGCAGAAATACTCATAATAAACATTGATAAAAGATGCAAGTGTTATTCACAGAATTAAAGATAGACTTATCTTCTATGCAACCGCTGTGTCAGATTTTTTTTAAATCTGAGACCGGCGCTCAGAACCCACAAACAGCCAAAGAAATAGCCGCTATTTAGGCGACAACAGAAGCTAGAAGAAACACTATAAATATTCACTTACCTTTGATGATCTTCATCAGAAGGCACTCCCAGGAATCCCAGTTCGACAATAAATTACTGATTTGTTCCATAAAGTTCCATAAAGCGCATCATTTAGCCACTTGTTGTTAGTGTGTTCAGCCCAGTAATCCATCTTCAAGAGGTCTGGCACTTCCTCCAGACAAACACTCAAAAAGTTTTGTTACAGGTCGTAGAAACAAGTCAAATGATGTATGCAATCAATCTTTAGGATGTTTTTAACATAAATCATCAATAAGGTTCCAACCGGAGAATTTCATTGTCTGAAGAAAAGCATTGGAATGAGAACATACTCTGTCGGGTGCGCGCGTCATGAGTCCGAGGCTCTCTGCCAGACCACTCACTAAAAGAGCTCTTATGAGCCCCTCCTTTATAGTGGAATCCTCAAACCAGTATCTAAAGACAGTGACATCTAGTGGAAGCCCTAGAAAGTGCAAGCACATCCATATCTAACAGGGATTTCAATAGGCACTGTTTTAAAAATCGATTTCTCACTTTCTATTTGGATTTCTTCTCAGGTTTTTGTCTGCCACATGAGTTCTGTTATACTCACCTCATCTTCTCCATTCCACCCTCTCCTCTCCATCCTCTCCATCTAATCCTCTCCATCCTCTCCATCTAATCCTCCCTATCTTCTCCTTTCCACCCTCTCCTCTCCATCCTATCCATCTAATCCTCTCCATCCTCTCCATCTAATCCTCTCTATCTTCTCCTTTCCACCCGCTCCTCTCTATCGTCTCCATCCTCTCCTCTATCCTCTCCATCCTCTCCATCCTCTCCGTCTTCTCCAACCTCTCCTCTCTATCCTCTCCATCCTCTCCTCCCCATCCTCTCCATCCTCTCCTCTCCATCCTCTCCAACCTCTCCTCTCTATCCTCTCCATCCTCTCCTCTCCATCTTCTCCAACCTCTCCTCTCTATCCTCTCCATCCTCTCCTCTCCATCCTCTCCTCTCCATCTTCTCCAACCTCTCCTCTCCATATTCTCTCCTCTCCATACTCACTTCTCCATCCTCTCCTCTTCATACTCTCCATCCTCTCCTCTTCATACTCTCCATCCTCTCCTCTTCATACTCTCCATCCTCTCCTCTGCATTTTCTTCTCTCATCCTCTTCCCTTCATCCTTTCCATCCTCTCCATCCTCTCCTATTCCATATTCTCCTCTCCACCTTCTCCTCTCTGTCCTCTCTTCTACATCCTCTCTGTCTTCTCTGTCCTCTCCTCTTCATTTTATACTCTGCATCCTCAACACTTCATCCTCTCCATCTTCTCCATCTTCTCCTCTCCATCCTCTCCTCTCCATCCTCTCCGTCCTCTCCATCATCTCCTCTTTATTTTCTACTCTCTATCCGTTCCTCTCTATCCTCTATTCTCCATCATATCCTCTCCATCCTCTCCTCTCTATCCTCTCCATCCTCTCATCCTCTCCTATTCCATATTATCCTCTCCGTCATCTCCATCCTCTCCTCTTCATCTTCTCCATCTTCTCCATCCTCTCATCCTCTCTTCTCCATATTCTCCTCTCCATCATCTCCATCTTCTCCATCCTCTCCTCTTCATCTTCTCCATCTTCTCTATCCTCTCATCCTCTCTTCTCCATATTCTCCTCTCCATCCTCTCCTCTCCATCCTCTCCATCTGTTCCAACCTCTCCTCTCCATATTTTCTCCTCACCATCCTCTCTTCTCCATCCTCTCCTCTCCATACTCTCCTCTCTATCCTATCCATCCTCTTCTCTTAATTTTCTACTCTGCATCCTCAACTCTTCATCCTCTTCATCCTCTCCATCTTCTCCTCTCCATCTTCTCCTCTCCATCCTCTCGTCTCGTCTCCTCTCCATCCTCTCCTCTCCTTCCTTTCCTCTCCATCCTCTCCTCTCCACCCTGTTCTCTTCATCCTGTCCGGTCTCCCAATCCCTCTTCCTATTTCTCTTTCCTTTCCCCCTCTCTTTCCACAAGTATCTCCTCACACAGTGTTTTCACTCCCCTCTTTCATGTCCTTTAGCTCTACCTCTTCATTCCCTGAGCCAGTGTATTTTCACAGCCATGAGGGTGATGTTACTCATCACCTCAGACAAACCACTTCAAACCACCATTGAGATCGCTCCTCAAGGAGTGACAGAGGAACAATTGACAGAGACAGGGCATGGGAACTGTTCAACAGCTTGACTGAGTTATAGAGCATGGGAACTGTTCAACAGCCTGACTGAGTTATAGAGCAAGGGAACTGTTCAACTGTGTGACTGAGTTGTAGAGCATGGGAACTGTTCAACAGCTTGACTGAGTTATAGAGCATGGGAACTGTTCAACTATGTGACTGAGTTATAGAGCATGGGAACTGTTCAACTGCTTGACTGAGTTATAGAGCATGAGAACTGTTCAACTGCTTGACTGAGTTGTAGAGCATGAGAACTGTTCAACAGCTTGACTGAGTTATAGAGCATGGGAACTGTTCAACAGCTTGACTGAGTTATAGAGCATGGGAACTGTTCAACAGCTTGACTGAGTTATAGAGCATGGGAAATGTTCAACAGCTTGACTGAGTTATAGAGCATGAGAACTGTTCAACTGTGTGACTGAGTTATAGAGCATGGGAACTGTTCAACCCCTTGACTGAGTTATAGAGCATGGGAACTGTTCAACTGCTTGACTGAGTTATAGAGCATGGGAACTGTTCAACTGCTTGACTGAGTTATAGAGCATGGGAACTGTTCAACTGCTTGACTAAGTTATAGAGCATGGGAACTGTTCAACTGTGTGACTGAGTTGTAGAGCATGGGAACTGTTCAACTGCTTGACTGAGTTGTAGAGCATGGGAACTGTTCAACTGTGTGACTGAGTTATAGAGCATGGGAACTGTTCAACTGCTTGACTGAGTTATAGAGCATGGGAACTGTTCAACTGCTTGACTGAGTTATAGAGCATGAGAACTGTTCAACTTCTTGACTGAGTTGTAGAGCATGGGAACTGTTCAGCCGCTTGACTGAGTTATAGAGCATGGGAACTGTTCAGCCGCTTGACTGAGTTATAGAGCATGGGAAATGTTCAACAGCTTGACTGAGTTATAGAGCATGGGAGCATCTCTCTCTCTCTTTCTCTCTCTCTCTCTCGCTCTCTCTCAGACACACACACACACACACACACACACACACACACACACACACAGCTTATCCTCAAAGCTCTCCTCTTTCTCCCATGGGCCCAGTGAAACTCTATCAGACTCAGACACTCAAGACACTCCATAGACAGCTGGGGTCCTCTGAGAGCTAGGAGATGGACACTGTCACTCTTCTCTCTCCCCTGTCTCTCCCGAGACCAGTAACTAAATAGGACAGTGGCACCAGACCCCAGCACAGTGTCAATCATCCCCCCCCTGCCAAAAAAAAAAATGTCCAGGCTTTCACTGACAACTTCACTGGACAATATTAAGGGCAGTTGTGGGAATATTCACAACAATGCACCAATTCGGAGTGGTGCCAGGAAACAAACCATCTCGTTCAATGTAACCACAACGAAGGAGCTGATCGTGGACTTCAGGAGACAGCAGAGAGAGCACACCCTGTCCATGTCGACGGGAACGCAGTGGAGAAGGTGAAAATCTTCGGAAATGGTAATGGTCCACCCACACAGATAGTGTGGTGAAGAAGGTGCAAACAGCGCTTCTTCAACCTCAGCCTCTACGACACTCACAAACTTTTACAGATGCACCATTGAGAGCATCCTGACGGGCTGTATCACCGCCTGGTACAGCAACTGCACCGCCCAGAACCACAGGGCTCTTCAGAGGGTGTTGAGGTCTGACTAATACATCACCGGGGGCACACTGCCTGCCCCCCAGGACATCTACAGCACCCGGTGTCACAGGAAAGGCCAAGAATTTCATCAAGGACCACAGCCATTCGAGCAACAGCCTGTTCACCCCACTATCATCCAGAAGGCAAGGTCAGTATAGCTGCATTAAAGCTGGGACTGAGAGACTGAAAAACAGCTTCTATCTTTTTATTTACTTATTTTTATTTCACCTTTATTTAACCAGGTAGGCCAGTTGAGAACAAGTTCTCATTTACAACTGCAACCTAGTCAAAATAAAGCACAAACACAAACAACACAGAGTTACACATGGGATAAACAAACATACAGTCAATAACACAATAGAAAAGTATATGTACAGTGTGTGCAAATGTAGTAAGATTAGGGAGGTAAGGCAATAAATAGGCCATAGTGGCAAAATAATTACAATTTAGCAATTAAACACTGGTGTGATAGATGTGCAGAAGATTAATTTTCAAGTAAATAAATAACAATATGGGGATGAGGTAGTTTGGTGTACTATTTACAGATGGGCTATGTACAGGTGCAATGATCGGTAAGCTGCTCTGACAGCTGATGCTTAAAAAGTTAGTGAGGGAGATATAAGTCTCCAGCTTCAGTGATTTTTGCAATTCGTTCCAGTCATTGGCAGCAGAGAACTGAAAGGAAAAGCGGTCAAATGGGGAGTTGGCTTTGGGGATGACCAGTGAGCTATACCTGCTGGAGCACGTGCTATGGGTGGGTGCTGCTATGGTGACCACCAGCCAGAGCCTACAGGTCGCAGTGGTGGGTAGTATATGGGGCTTTGGAGACAAAATGGATGGCACCGTGATAGACCACATTCAATTTGCTGAGTAGAGTGTTGGAGGCTATTTTGTAAATGACATCGCCGAAGTCAAGGATGGGTAGGATAGTCAGTTTTACGAGGTATGTTTCGCAGCATGAGTGAAGGATGCTTTGTTGCGAAATAGGAAGCCGAATCTAGATTTAATTTTGGATTGGAGACGCTAATTCTTTTTAGGATTAGCCCCTTTAAAAAAAAATGTTTTTGCCTAACACGGCATACCCAAATCTAACTGCCTGTAGGTCAGGCCCTGAAGCAAGGATATGCACATTCTTGGTACCATTTGAAAGGAAACACTTTGAAGTTTATGGAAATGTGAAAGACATGTAGTAGAATATAACACAATAGATCTGGCAAAAGATAATACAAAGAAAAAAACAACCTTTTGTATTTTTTTGTACCATCATCTCTGAAATACATGTACAATAATGTATTATTCCAGCCCAGGTGCAATTTCGATTTTAGCCAATAGATGGCATCAGTGTATGTGCAACGTTTTAGACTGATCCAATTAACCATTGCATTTATGTTCAAAATGTTGTATCAACACTGCCCAAATGTGCCTAATTTGTTTATTAAGAACTTTTCATGTTCAAAATTGTGCAGTCTCCTCAAACAATAGCATGGTATTCTTTCGCTGTAATATCTACAGTAAATTGGACAGTGCAGTTAGATTGACAATAATTTAATCGCAGTAGCCTACATAAGCTCAACCATCCCTTGGAAGGGACACCGATCCCGAAGAAGTTTAATGTGAGTCTGGAAGGTGAGTTTACTGTCTAGCCAGACATCTAGGCATTTGTAGTTGTCCACACATTCTAAGTCAGAACCATCCAGAGTAGTAATGCTAGACAGGTGGACAGATGCAGGCAGTGATCGGTTGAAGAGCATGAATTTAGTTTCACTTGCATTTAAGAGCAGTTGAAGGCCACGGAAGGAGTGTTGTATGGCATTGAAGCTCGTCTGGAGGTTTGATAACACAGTGTCCAAAGAAGGGCCATAAGTATACAGAATGGTGTCGTCTACATAAAGGTGGATCAGAGAATCACCAGCAGCAAGAGCCACATCATTGATGTATACAGAGAAAATAGCCGGCCCAAGGATTGAACCCTGTGGCATCCCCATAGAGCCTGCCAGAAATCCGGACAACAGGCCCTCCGATTTGACACACTTAACTCTATCTGAGAAGTAGTTGGTGAACCAGGCGAGGCAGTCATTTGAAAAACCAAGGTTGTTGAGTCTGCCGATAAGAATGCAGTGATTGATAGGAGTCGAAAGCCTTGGCCAGGTCGATGAATATGGCTGCACAGTATTGTATTTTATTGATGGAGGTTATAATATCATTTAGTGTGGCTGAGTGTGGCTGAGGTGCACCCATGACCAGCACCCAAGGCCATCAGACTGTTAAATAGCCATCGCTAGCCGGCCTCTACACAGTACAGTGCACTGAACATAGTCACTGTCACTAGCCGGCTACCACCCTGTTACTCAACCCTGCACCTTAGAGGCTGCTGCCCCATGTACATAGACATGGAACAGTGGTCATTTAAATAATGTTTACATACCCATTTCATATCTAGTCAAGGCCAATATTGCTTAATCCAATTATTTTACTTGTGGATGTGTTTGTATTGTTGTGTATTGTTAGATATTACTGAACTGATTGAGCTAGGAAAACAAGCATTTCGCTACACATGCAATAATATCTGCTAAATATGCATATGCGACCAATAAAATTTGATTTGGTTTGATTTGGCTGACGTTTTACATTCTCCCAACCAATTGTGCTATTTTTTATTTTTTGTGTGTTTTGTGTAACAAATTATTTTACTTATTGTGTGCATAATGTTGCTGCTAATGTCTCTTATGACCGAAAATAACTTCTGAACCTCAGCAAAGCCATTGCTCACCACGGACTGAAAGAGGCCGACGAGAAAGATATCCTGCTTTCACTGGAAAAGGCCCATATCCATGCCTTTTGCGTGAAGAAAAGAGGCCGGGAAAGAGCCTGCAGATCGGGCACCCTTCTGAGAATCCGTAGGCGAGCAAGTAAACTCCCATTGCCTTCCATTCTTCTTGCTAACATGCAATCATTGGAAATAAAAAATTGATGGCCTACAATTGAGATTATGCTACCACGGGACATTAAAAACTGTAACATCTTATGTTTCACCGAGACGTGGCTGAACGAAGACATATATATATATATATATATATATATATATATATATATATATATATATATATATATATATATATATATATATATATATATATATATATATATATATATATATAGAGAGAGAGAGAGAGAGAGAGAGAGAGAGCTAGCGGGACTTTCCATGCACTGGCAGAACAGAGACTCACCTCTGGTAAGACGGTGGGGATGTGTGTCTTTTTGTCAATAACAGCTGGTGCGCGATGTCTAATATTAAAAAAGTATTGAGGTATTGTTCGCCTGAGGTAGAGTACCTTATGATAAACTGCAGACCACACTATCTAACAAGAGAGTTCTCATCTGCATTATTCGTAGCTGTCTATTTACAACCACAAAGCGAAGTTGGCACTAAGACTACTCTCAACCAACTCTATAAGGCCATAAGCAAATAAAAAAATGCTCACCCAGAAGCGGTGCTCCTAGTGGCCGGGGACTTTAATGCAGACAAACTTAAATCAGTTTTACCAAATTTTTACCATGTGCAACCAGGGTGGGAAAAATCCTAGACCACCTTTACTCCACGCACAGAGATGCATACCAAGCTCTCCCCGCCCTCAATTTTGCAAATCTGAACATAATTATATCCCCCTGATTCCTGCTTACAAGAGTAATAGAAGAATACACCACCTCAGTCATCGGCTTCATAAATAAGTGCAAAGATGAAGTCATCCCCACAGTGACTGTACGTACATATCCCAGACAGAATCCGTGAATTACAGACAAAATCCACATCGAGCCAAAGGCTAGAGCTGCCGCTTTCAATGAGCGGGAGACTAATCTGGACGCTTATAAAAAATCTTGCTATGCCCTCAGACGAACCATCAAACAAGCAAAGCGTCAATACAGGTTTAAGATTGAATCCTAATACACCGGCTCTGATGCTTGTCGGATGTGGCAGGGCTTGAAAATTATTACGGACTACAAATGGAAACGCAGATGAGAACTGCCCGGTGACGCGAGCCTCCCAGACGAGCTAAATGCCTTTTACGCTCGCTACAAGGCAAGCAACACCGAAGCATACACGAGAACACCAGCTGTTCAGGAAAACTGTGTGATAACGCTCTCGGTAGCTAATGTAAACAAAACCTTTAAACAGGTCAACATTCACAAAGCCGCAGGGCCAGACGGATTACCAGAACGTGTACTCAAAGCATGCGTGGACCAACTGTCACGTGTTTTCCCGGTTCGAGTCTGTAATACCTACATGTTTCAAGCAGACTACCATAGTTCCTGTACCCAAGGAAGCCAAGGTAACCTGCCTAAATGATTACTGCCCTGTGGCACACACGTTGGTTGCCATTAAGTGCTTTGAAAAGCTGTTCATGGCTCACATCAACACCATTATCCCAGAAACCCTAGACACACTACAATTTGCATACTGCCCCAACAGATCCACATATGACTCAATCTCAATCGAACTCCACACCGCCCATTCCCACCTGGACAAAAGGAACACCTATGTGAGAATGCTGTTCATCAATTACAGGTCAGTGTTCTACATCATAGTGCCCACGAAGCTCATCACTAAGCTAAGGACTCTGGGACTAAACACCTCCCTCTGCAACTGGATCCTGGACTTCCTGACAGACCACCCCCAGGTGGTCAGAGTAGGCAACAACATGTCTGCCACGCTGATCCTTAATACTGGGGCTCCTCATGGGTGCGTACTTAGTCCCCTCCTGTATTCCCTGTTCACCAACGACTGTGTGGCCAAACACGACTCCAACACCATCATTAAGTTTGCTGACGACACAACAGTGGTAGGCCTGATCACCGACAACGATGAGACAGCCTATAGGGAGGAGGTCAGAGAACTGGCAGTGTGGTGCCAGGATCACAACCTCTCCCTCAGTGTGAGCAATACTAAGGACCTGATCATGGACTACAGCTAAAGATGGGCCGAACAGGCCCCCATTTTATTATCTTTATTTAACTAGGCAAGTCAGTTAAGAACAAATTCTTAGTTTCAATGACAGCCTAGGAACAGTGGGTTAACTGCCTTGTACAGGGGCAGAATGACAGATTTGTTCCTTGTCAGCTCGGGGATTTGAACTTGCAACTTTTACAGTTACTAGTCCAATGCTCTAACCACTAGGTTACCCTTCCACCCCATTAAAATCGAAGGGGCTGTAGTGGAGCGTGTCGAGAGTTTCAAGTTCCTTGGTGTCCACATCACCAACGAACTATCATGGTCCACACATACCAAGACAGTTGTGAAGAGGGCACGACAAAACCTTTTCCTCCTCAGGAGACTGAAAATATTTGGCATGGGTCCCCAGATCCTCAAAAAGTTCTACAACTGCACTCTCGAGAGCATCCTGACCGGTTGCATCACTGCCTGGTATGTCAACTGCTCGGTATCTGACCGTAAGGCCGTATTACTTTTTATTTTAGTCCACTTAATACATATTTCCTTCTTGAACTGCACTGTTGGTTAAGGGCTTGAATGTAAGCATTTCATGGTAAAGTCTACACTTGTTGTACTCGGCGCATGTGACAAATAAAGTTGTATTTGATTTGATTTGATTTCAATTTCACCCGTTGGCCATGTTGGATAGACGATATTAGCAATAGGCATTATATAAATAATACTTATACATGAATACTACAGGGTAAATAACCGATCTCTAGCGATTGTACAGATATGTGGCATTCATCTACTATAGAATGTGTGGGAAGGCCAGAGGCACCACTGTGGATTTAGTACAGAGGAAACACATAGATACCAAACACCATTTCTCTATTCATCTTCTCAGAGGGGAGAGAAAACAGAAAGGATGAGATGTGTCCACCTCCATCAGTTCTTACCTCTCAGTTTCCATTTGGGAAATCCACCCCTAATCCCCTTCTTTCTTCCCTCTCTTTGTCTCACATTCTCCCTCTCTCTTCTTCCATCCCTCTGTCTTTCTACGTTAATCTCATAACCTATTGTCTGTTTCACTTCCTCCTGTCGCTCGTCTTTACAAAGACAGAACTTGACTTCGGCTTTGGCACATGAGGTAAACAACACAAAACAACAGCTCAAAAGAACGAACACACAGATAGAAAGAGGGGGAATCTAAATAGATTATTGTTAAAGCAACCGCTGATCACTAATGCATTTTATGGCCCTCCTACAACAAGCAATGTACTGGGCAGAAAACCAGCCCAGTGGAAAAAAATACATTGAAGAAAATAAATTATGGAGGGAAGATGGGACTAACTCCAGGAGAGGAGAGGAAAGGGGGAATTATTAGATTTGTCAAATGTCCAGACAGCATGTGTGGAAAAGCCTGACCATGAGGTGGCGCAGCTAAGAGTCTCAGAAGCAAGGAGGTCAATGGGACGACAGGCCAGACACACTGAGGTAGTGGAGGGAGAAAGACGGAGGCTGTGCTAACACGCTAATAACATGCCACCTGGGTTAGTGTTAGGTATGGTAACAAATCAAATTTGATTTGTCACATGCGCCGAATACAACAGGTGTACCTTACCGTGAAATGCTTTCTTACAAGCCCTTAACCAACAATGTAGTTCAAGAAAAAAAAATGTACTAAATAAACTACAGTAAAAAATGTAACAAAAACACAATAAAAAACAATAATGAGGCTATATACAGGGTGTACAGTTACAGAGTCAATGTGCGGGGGTACAGGTTAGTCGAGGTAATTTGTAGATAGGGGTAAATTGACTATGCGTAGATAATAAACATTGAGTCGAAGCAGAGTAAAAACAAAGGGTGGGTCAGTGTAAATAGTCCACGTGGCCATTTGAAAAATTGTTCAGCAGTCTTAAGTCTTGGGGGTAAAGCTGTTAAGGAGCCTTTTGGACCTAGACTTGGTACTCCGGTACCGCGGTAGCAGAGAGAACAGTGTATGACTTGGGTGACTGGAGTCTTTCAAAATCTTCTGACACCGCCTAGTATATAGGTCCTGGATGGCAGGAAGCTTGGCCCCAGTGATGTACTGGGCCATACGCACTACCCTCTGTAGCGCCTTACGGTCGGATGACCCAACACACCTCCAGGCTGTGTAAGGCCTATTTAACCAGGAATGAGAGTGATGGAGTGCTGCATCAGATGACCTGGCCTCCACAATCACCTGACCTCAACTCAATTGAGATAGTTTGGGATGAGTTGGATGGCAGAGAGAAGAAAAAACAGCCAACAAGTGTTCAGCATACCACTGCACTGCACCGGGGATATGAAACTCTGTCACCACCAATAAATCCACTACAATTGAGAATTTCAATAAGCATTTTTCTACGGCTGGCCATGCTTTCCACCTGGCGAGCCCTACCCCGGTCAACAGCACTGTACCCCCACAGCAACTCGCCCAAGCCTTCCCCATTTCTCCTTCTCCCATATCCAGTCAGCTGATGTTCTGAAAGAGCTGCAAAATCTGGACCCCTACATATCAGCCGGGCTAGACAATCTGGACCCTTTCTTTCTAAAATTATCTGACGAAATAGTTGCAACCCCTATTACTAGCCTGTTTAACCTATATTTTATGTCATCTGAGATTCCCAAAGATTGGAAAGCAACATGTCTTCAAAGGGGGGTACACTCTTGACCCAAACTGCTACAGACCTATATCTATCCTACCCTGCCTTTCTAAGGTCTTCGAAAGCCAAGTCAACAAACAGATTACCGACCATTGCGAACCCCACCGCACCATCTCCGCTACGCAATCTGGTTTCAGAGCTGGTCATGGGTGCACCTCAGCCACGCTCAAGGTCCTAAACGATATCTTAACTGCCATCGATAAGAAACAATACTGTGCAGCCGTATTCATCGACATGGCCAAGGATCTCGACTCTGTCAATCACCACATCCGCATCGGTAGACTCGATAGCCTTGGTTTCTCAAATGATTGCCGCGCCTGGTTCGCCAACTACTTCTCTGAAAGAGTTCAGTGTGTCAAATCGGAGGGCCTGTTGTCCGGGCCTCTGGCAGTGTCTATGGGGGTTGCCACAGGGTTCAATTCGTGTGCCGACTCTCTTCTCTGTATACATCAATGATGTCGCTCTTGCTGCTGGTGAGTCTCTGATCCACCTCTACGCAGACGACACCATTCTGGATACTTCTGGCCCTTCTTTGGACACTGTGTTAATTAACAACCCTCCAGACGAGCTTCAATGCCATACAACTCTCCTTCCGTGGCCTCCAAATGCTCTTAAACACAAGTAAAACCAAATGCATGCTCTTCAACCGATCGCTGCCTGCACCTGCCCTTCCGACCAACATCACTACTCTGGACGGTTCTGACTTAGAATATGTGGACAACTACAAATACCTAGGTGTCTGATTAGACTGTAAACTCTCCTTCCAGACTCACATCAAACATCTCCAATCCAAAGTTAAATCTAGAATTGGCTTCCTATTTCACAACAAATTATCCTTCACTCATGCTGCCAAACATACCCTCGTAAAACTGACCATCCTACCGATCCTCAACTTCGGCAATGTCATTTACAAAATAGCCTCCAATACCCTACTCAATAAGTTGGATGCAGTCTATCACAGTGCCATCCGTTTTGTCACCAAAGCCCCATATACTACACACCACTGCGACCTGTCACCAAGCTCTCGTTGGCTGGCCCTCGCTTCATACTCGTCGCCAAACCCACTGGCTCCAGGTCATTTACCAGACCCTGCTTGGTAAAGTCCCCCCTTATCTCAGCTCGCTGGTCACCATAGCAGCACCCACCTGTAGCACATGGTCCAGCAGGTATACCTCTCTGGTCACCCCCACAACCAATTCTTCCTTTGGCTGCCTCTCCTTCCAGCGCTATGCTGCCAATGACTGGAACGAAATACAAAAATCTCTGACACTGGAAACACTTATCTCCCTCACTAGCTTTAAGCACCAGCTGTCAGAGCAGCTCACAGATTACTGCACCTGTACATAGCCCATCTACAATTTAGCCCATCCAACTACCTCTTCCCCTACTGTATTTATTTATTTATTTATTTATTTTGCTCCTTTGCACCCCATTATTTCCATTTCTACTTTGCACATTCATTCACTGCAAATCTACCATTCCAGTGTTATACTTGCTATATTGTATTTACTTCGCCACCATGGCCTTTCTTTTGCCTTTACCTCCCTCATCTCACCTCATTTGCTAACATCGTATATAGACTTATTTTTCTACTGTATTATTGACTGTATGTTTGTTTTACTCCATGTGTAACTCTGTGTTGTTGTATATGTCGAACTGTTTTGCTTTATCTTGGCCAGGTCACAATTGTAAATGAGAACTTGTTCTCAACTTGCCTACCTGGTTAAATAAAGGTGAAATAAAATACATAAATAAATAAATAAATATGTGGAAACTCCTTCAAGACTGTTGGAAAAGCATTCCTCATGAAGCTGGCTGAGAAAATGCCAAGAGTGTGCAAAGCTGTCATCAAGGCAAAGGGTTGCTACTTTGAAGAATCTCAAATATAAAATATATTTTCATTTGTTTTAACACTTTATTGGTTAGTACATGATTCCATATGTGTTATTTAATTGTTTTTATGTCTTCACTATTATTCTACTATGTTGACTGGTGCTGTATAACTGAGCCATTGATGTGTTGTGCTCTGATTATGTATTTAAGATACTGTCAGAAAGCCAATAAATCTTGACTGGACTTAAATATTTGTTGTATGAAATTATTTCGATTTTTTTTTTAAATAGAGAGGGTTTTGAGAGAGAGAGAGTGTGAGAGAGAGAGAGAGAGAGAGAGAAAAAAAAAAAGGGTGTTCCTTGTTGAACTTTGCTCTCATTGCATTCAGTTGTGATCAGTCTAGTTGAGTTGGGTCAGAACCAAAAGAGACTCAACCGCTTTGCTAGTAGAAAGCGCGGGTTAGGAACCAGCTGGTTTATGATTAGAGGAATTTGTTGATTTATGAAGAATTTTGTTATTTTCTCTGTCATATTAATCAAGTCCAGAAGTTAAATATTAAGCAGCGAATTACGATTTTGGAGGAGAATATGAAAATGTAATCTATATCATGTGTTTCACTCAACATTTTACTTTTAAAGATGATTTCTGACATACTTAAAACTACCAGTCAAATATTTCACAAGTATTTGCTGTACTAATGTGCCAATACATTGCAACGCACTGCCAATACATGACTGGATGAAAATGATAGATCTTTACCATAACACTGCAGAACTAACAAATCATTGTCCAATCCATGTGTTCCAGACTGTATAATCCAGAGGAGATCTATCCCAGCTAGCTGTCCTCTCCCGACCTTCCACTCACAGCCAAGAGCAACAGAACAAAAAAATAAACAAGAGGGATGGAAAGAAAGGACAAATGAAAGAGGTAGACAAAGGCTGATTAAATTGGTTTTCAATTCTCAAGGCCTGTCTGATGAGAGTGTATTAATGTGCTCCATTACATATCTGAGAGCCAGTGAGTGTATTAAGAGCTGGTGTATATCATATCACTGACGGCACTAAGCTCCCCCTGCCAAGAGGACCCTGGTCCAACAGTATTATAGTACAGACTGTGACTCAGCAGCATATCTTCAAACAGCATGGTTACATACAGCATGGTTTATACAGACAACATGGCTTCTTGCAGCATGGATTCATACAGCATGGCTTCATACAGCATGGCTTCATACAGCATGGCTTCATACAGCATGGATTCATACAGCATGGCTTCATACAGCATGGCTTCATACAGCATGGATTCATACAGCATGGCTTCATACAGCATGGCTTCAAAAAGCATGGATTCATACAGCATGGATTCATAAAGCATTGCTTCATACTGCATGGCTTCATACAGCATGGATTCATACAGCATGGCTTCATACAACATGGCTTCATACAGCATGGATTCATACAGCATGGCTTCATACAGCATGGCTTCAAAAAGCATGGATTCATACAGCATGGATTCATACAGCATTGCTTCATACTGCATGGCTTCATACAGCATGGATTCATACAGCATGGCTTCATACAACATGGCTTCATACAGCATGGATTCATACAGCATGGCTTCATACAGCATGGCTTCAAAAAGCATGGATTCATACAGCATGGATTCATACAGCATTGCTTCATACTGCATGGCTTCATACATCATGTCTTAATACAGCATGGCTTCATACAGCATGGTTTATACAGACAACATGGCTTCTTACAGCATGGCTTCATACAGCATGGCTTCATACAGCACTGCTTCATACAGCATGGATTCATACAGCATGGATTCATACAGCATGGATTCATACAGCATGGCTTCTTACAGCATGGCTTCATACAGCATGGCTTCATACATCATGTCTTAATACAGCATGACTTCATACAGCATGGCTTAACACATCATGGCTTCATAGAGCATGGCTTCATACAGCATGGCTTCATATATATTGACTTAATACAGCATGACTTCATACAGCATGGCTTCTTACAGCATGGCTTCATACAGCATGGCTTCATACATCATGTCTTAATACAGCATGACTTCATACAGCATGGCTTAACACATCATGGCTTCATAGAGCATGGCTTCATACAGCATGGCTTCATATATATTGACTTAATACAGCATGACTTCATACAGCATGGCTTCACACATCATGGCTTAATATGGCATGGCTTCACACATCATGGCTTCATACATCATGGCTTCATACAGCATGGCTTCATACATCATGGCTTCATACGGCATGGCTTCACACATCATTGCTTCATACATCGTGGCTTCATACAGCATGGCTTCATACAGCATGGCTTCATACGGCATGGCTTCACACATCATGACTTCATACAGCATGGCTTCATACAGCATGGTTTCATATATAATGACTTAATACAGCATGACTTCATACAGCATGGCTTCATACAGCATGGCTTCATACAGCATGGCTTCATACGGCATGGCTTCAAACATCATTGCTTAACACAGCATGACTTCATACAGCAATGCTTCACACTTCATGGCTTCATACGACATGACTTCACACATCATGGCTTCATATATAATGACTTAATACAGCATGAATTCACACGGCATGGCTCTCACACATCATGTCTTCATATATAATGACTTAATACAGCATGAATTCACACGGCATGGCTTCACACATCATGGCTTCATAAATAATGACTTAATACAGCATGGATCACACATCATGGCTGCATAGATAGTTACTTAATACAGCATGACTTCATACAGCATGGCTTCACACATCATGTCTTCAGACAGCATGGCTTCAAACAATATGGCATCTTACATCATGGCTTCATACGGCATGGCTTCATACAGCATGGCTTCATACGGCATAGCTTCACACATCATGGCTTCAAACATCATTGCTTAACACAGCATGACTTCATACAGCAATGCTTCACACTTCATGGCTTCATACGACATGACTTCACACATCATGGCTTCATATATAATGACTTAATACAGCATGAATTCACACGGCATGGCTTCACATATCATGGCTTCATACATAATTACTTAATACAGCATGGATTCACACATAGGGGCGGCAGGGTAGCCTAGTGGTTAGAGCGTTGGACTAGTAACCGGAAGGTTGTGAGTTCAAACCCCCGAGCTGACAAGGTACAAATCTGTCGTTCTGCCCCTGAACAGGCAGTTAACCCACTGTTCCCAGGCCGTCATTGAAAATAAGAATTTGTTCTTAACTGACTTGCCTGGTTAAATAAAGGTAAAATAAAAAAAATAAATAAAATAAATAGTGGCTTCATACAGTATGGCTTCATGCAGCATGGCTTCATACAGCATGGATTCATACAGCATGGATTCATACAGCATGGATTCATACAGCATGGCTTCTTACAGCATGGCTTCATACAGCATGGCTTCATACATCATGTCTTAATACAGCATGACTTCATACAGCATGGCTTAACACATCATGGCTTCATAGAGCATGGCTTCATACAGCATGGCTTCATATATATTGACTTAATACAGCATGACTTCATACAGCATGGCTTCTTACAGCATGGCTTCATACAGCATGGCTTCATACATCATGTCTTAATACAGCATGACTTCATACAGCATGGCTTAACACATCATGGCTTCATAGAGCATGGCTTCATACAGCATGGCTTCATATATATTGACTTAATACAGCATGACTTCATACAGCATGGCTTCACACATCATGGCTTAATATGGCATGGCTTCACACATCATGGCTTCATACATCATGGCTTCATACAGCATGGCTTCATACATCATGGCTTCATACGGCATGGCTTCACACATCATTGCTTCATACATCGTGGCTTCATACAGCATGGCTTCATACAGCATGGCTTCATACGGCATGGCTTCACACATCATGACTTCATACAGCATGGCTTCATACAGCATGGTTTCATATATAATGACTTAATACAGCATGACTTCATACAGCATGGCTTCATACAGCATGGCTTCATACGGCATGGCTTCAAACATCATTGCTTAACACAGCATGACTTCATACAGCAATGCTTCACACTTCATGGCTTCATACGACATGACTTCACACATCATGGCTTCATATATAATGACTTAATACAGCATGAATTCACACGGCATGGCTCTCACACATCATGTCTTCATATATAATGACTTAATACAGCATGAATTCACACGGCATGGCTTCACACATCATGGCTTCATAAATAATGACTTAATACAGCATGGATCACACATCATGGCTGCATAGATAGTTACTTAATACAGCATGACTTCATACAGCATGGCTTCACACATCATGTCTTCAGACAGCATGGCTTCAAACAATATGGCATCTTACATCATGGCTTCATACGGCATGGCTTCATACAGCATGGCTTCATACGGCATAGCTTCACACATCATGGCTTCAAACATCATTGCTTAACACAGCATGACTTCATACAGCAATGCTTCACACTTCATGGCTTCATACGACATGACTTCACACATCATGGCTTCATATATAATGACTTAATACAGCATGAATTCACACGGCATGGCTTCACATATCATGGCTTCATACATAATTACTTAATACAGCATGGATTCACACATAGTGGCTTCATACAGTATGGCTTCATGCAGCATGGCTTCATACAGCATGGCTTCATACAGCATGGCTTCATACGACATGACTTCACACATCATGGATTCATACATAATGACTTAATACAGCATGACTTCACACGGCATGGATTCACTAATCATGGCTTCACACATCATGGCTTCATACATAATGACTTAATACAGCATGACTTCATACAGCATGGCTTCACACATCATGGCTTCATACGACATGACTTCACACATCATGGCTTCATATATAATGACAATACACTATGACTTCACACGGCATGGCTTCACACATCATTGCTTCATAAATAATGACTTAATACAGCATGGTTTCACTCATCATGGCTTCATACAGCATGGCTTCATACAGCATGGCTTCACACATCATTGCTTCATACAGCATGGCTTCATACAGCATGGCTTCACACATCATGACTTCATACAGTATGGCTTCACACATCATGGCTTAATACGGCATGGCTTCACACATCATTGCTTCATACATCATGGCTTCATACAGCATGGCTTCACACATCATGGCTTCATACAGCATGGCTTCATACATCATGGCTTCATTCGGCATGGCTTCACACATCATGGCTTCATATATAATGACTTAATACAGCATGACTTCATACAGCATGGGTTCATACAGCATGGCTTCATACGGCATGGCTTCATGTGGCATGGCTTCACACATCATTGCTTCATACATCATGGCTTCATACAGCACGGCTTCATACAGCATGGCTTCATACGGCATGGCTTCACACATCATGACTTCATACATCATGGCTTCATACAGCATGGTTTCATATATAATTACTTAATACAGCATGACTTCATACAGCATGGCTTCATACAGCATGGCTTCATACAGCATGGCTTCATACGGCATGGCTTCATACGGCATGGCTTTATACAGCATGGCTTCATACGGCATAGCTTCACACATCATGGCTTCAAACATCATTGCTTAACACAGCATGACTTCATACAGCAATGCTTCACACTTCATGGCTTCATACGACATGACTTCACACATCATGGCTTCATATATAATGACTTAATACAACATGAATTCACACGGCATGGCTCTCACACATCATGGCTTCATACATAATTACTTAATACAGCATGGATTCACACATAGTGGCTTCATACAGTATGGCTTCATGCAGCATGGCTTCATACAGCATGGCTTCATACGACATGACTTCACACATCATGGATTCATACATAATGACTTAATACAGCATGACTTCATACAGCATGGCTTCACACATCATGGCTTCATACGACATGACTTCACACATCATGGCTTCATACAGCATGGCTTCATACTGCATGGCTTCATACATCATGGCTTCATACAGCATGGCTTCATACAATATGGCTTCATACAGCATAGCTTCACACATCATGGCTTCATACAGCATGGCTTCACATATCATGGCTTCATACAGCATGGTTTATACAGACAGCATGCCTTCATACAGCATGTCTTCATACATCATGGCTTCACACATCATGGCTTCATGCAGCATGTCTTCATACAGCATGGGTTCATACATAATGTCTTCATACATAATGAATTCATACAGCATGGTTTATACAGACAGCATGTTGTCACACATCATGGCTTCATACAGCATGGCTTCAAACTTCATACATCATGGGCTCCCGAGTGGCGCAGCAGTCTAAGGCACCGCAACTCAATGCAAGAGGCAACACAACAGTCTTTGGTTCAATTCCAGGCTGAATAACATCTGGCTGTGAATGGGCGTCCTATAAGGTGATGTACAATTGGCACTGGGGTAGGCTGTCATTGTAATTAAAAAGGTGTCGTTAACTGACTTGCCTAGTTAAATAAAGGTTACATTTAAAATATATACTACTGTTCAAAAGTTTAGGGTCACTAAGAAATGTCCTTGTTTTTTAAAGAAAAGCAGATTATTTCTCCATTAAAATAATATCAAATTGATCAGAAATACAGTGTAGACATTGCTCATGTTGTAAATTACTATTATAGCTGGAAACGGCAGATTTTTTAATGGAATATCTACATAGGCGTACAGAGGTCCATTATCAGCAACCATCACTCCTGTTTTCCAATGCCACGATGAAAAACACCAGTCTCAATGTCAACAGTGAAGAGGCGACTCCAGGATGCTGGCCTTCTAGGCAGAGTTGCAAAGAAAAAGCCACATCTCAGACTGGCCAATAAAAGATTAAGATGGGCAAGGAACACAGACACTCGACAGAGGAACTCTGCCGAGAAGGCCAGCATCCTGGAGTTGCCTCTTCACTGTTGACATTGAGACTGTTCATTTGCTGGTACTATTTAATGAAGCTGCCAGTTGAGGACTTGTGAGGCGTTTGTTTCTCAAACTAGACACACTAATGTACTTGTCCTCTTGCTCAGTTGTGCACCGGGGCCTCCCACTCCTCTTTCTATTCGGTTTAGAGCCAGTTTGCGCTGTTTTGTGAAGGGAGTAGTACACAGCATTGTTTGAGATCTTCAGTTTCTTGGCAATTTCTCGCATGGAAAAGCCTTCCTTTCCCAGAACAAGAATTAGACTGACGAGTTTCAGAAGAAAGTGCTTTGTTTCTGGCCATTTTGAGTCTGTAATCATACCCACAAATTCTGATGCTCCAGATACTCAACTAGTCTAAAGAAGGCCAGTTGTATTGCTTCTTTAATCAGAACAACTGTTTTAAGCTGTGCTAACATAATTGCAAAAGGGTTTTCTTTACTCCCCAATTTCATGGTATCCAATCAGTAGTAGTTACAGTCTGGTCTCACCGCTGCAACTCCCGTACAGACTCAGGAGAGGCGAAAGTCGAGAGCGATGCATCCTCTGAAACACAACCCAAACAAGCCGCACTGTTCTTGAAACTACGATGCAGTGCCTTAGACCACTGCGCCACCCGGGAAGCCCTAGCAAAACAAATTTCTAATGATCAATTAGCCTTTAAAAATGATAAACTTGGATTAACTAACACAATGTGGCATTGGAACACAGGGGTGATGGTTGCTGATAATGGGCCTCTGTACGCCTATGTAGATATTCCATAAAAAAATCTGCCGTTTCCTGCTACAATAGTCATTTACAACATGAACAATGTCTACACTGTATTTCTGATCAATTTGACGTTATTTTAATGGAAAAAAAATGTACTTTTCTTTCAAAACAAGGACATTTCTAAGTGACCCCAAACTTTTGAACGGTAGTGTACACTGCTCAAAAAAATTAAGGGAACACTAAAATAACACATCCTAGCTCTGAATGAATGAAATATTCTCATTAAATACTTTTTTCTTTTTTCATTTTTCTTTACATAGATGTACTGGCCTGTCTCCTGGAAGCGCCTCCATGTTCTGGACACTACGCTGACAGACACAGCAAACCTTCTTGCCACAGCTCGCATTGATGTGCCATCCTGGATGAGCTGCACTACCTGAGCCACTTGTGTGGGTTGTAGACTCCGTCTCATGCTACCACTAGAGTGAAAGCACCGCCAGCATTCAAAAGTGACCAAAACATCCGCCAGGAAGCATAGGAACTGAGAAGTGGTCTGTGGTTACCGCCTGCAGGACCACTCCTTTATTGGGGGTGTCTTGCTAATTGCCTATAATTTCCACCTGTTGTCTATTCCATTTGCACAACAGCATGTGACATTTATTGTCAATCAGTGTTTCTTCCTAAGTGGACAGTTTGATTTCACAGATGTGTGATTGACTTGGAGTTACATTGTGTTGTTTAAGTGTTCCCTTTATTTTTTTGAGCAGTGTATAATGTATCTATATTTTAAATACAGCATGGCTTCAAATCAAAACAAATCAAAGTTTATTTGTCACGAGAGCCGAATACAACAGGTGAATACAGTGAAATGCTTACTTACAGGCTCTAACCAATAGTGCAAAAAAGGTATTAGGCGAACAATAGGTAGGTAAAGAAATAAAACAACAGTAAAAAGACAGGCTATAT
>NC_048588.1:27740981-27798481 GCF_013265735.2 Oncorhynchus mykiss
GAACCTATATACATTTTACAAACTGTATTTTACAAAAGTTCTGAACCTATATACATTTTACAAACTGTATTTTACAAAAGTTCTGAACCTATATACATTTTACAAACTGTATTTTACAAAATGTCTGAACCTATATACATTTTACAAACTGTATTTTACAAAATGTCTGAACCTATATACATTTTACAAACTGTATTTTACAAAATGTCTGAACCTATATACATTTTACAAACTGTATTTTACAAAATGTCTGAACCTATATACATTTTACAAACTGTATTTTACAAAATGTCTGAACCTATATACATTTTACAAACTGTATTTTACAAAATGTCTGAACCTATATACATTTTACAAACTGTATTTTACAAAATGTCTGAACCTATATACATTTTACAAACTGTATTTTACAAAATGTCTGAACCTATATACATTTTACAAACTGTATTTTACAAAATGTCTGAACCTATATACATTTTACAAACTGTATTTTACAAAATGTCTGAACCTATATACATTTTACAAACTGTATTTTACAAAATGTCTGAACCTATATACATTTTACAAACTGTATTTTACAAAATGTCTGAACCTATATACATTTTACAAACTGTATTTTACAAAATGTCTGAGCCTATATACATTTTACAAACTGTATTTTACAAAAGTTCTGAACCTATATACATTTTTCAGATCCCATATGTTTTACATTGGTTACCTTGATGTTATTAGTCTCACCCTTCAGCTCCATTCAACCCCTCCATCTATCTCTCAACACCATCCATTTTGGATTTCTATTTGCCATATATTTTTCAACTGTGCTGTGATGCTTCACAAAAGTGCTGAACCTTTCTATTCTCATAGCTTCTACAGATTGTAAATTAAAGATTAAAAAAAATTATAAAATAATGATTATATTATTGATTGATTGACTGTGGCTTTTCAAATCACCCAGTATTGCTATCTGCAGCGTTGGTTCTAGGCAAATGTGGCAATTCTTCAGCCATTCCTGGACCTGTGACCAAAAACGAGCTACATATGGACAGTACCAAAATAAATGATCTAATGACTCTGCCTCCTCACAGCAGAATCTGCAGAGCTGGGAAGGTTGTATCCCCCATATACAGTGCCTTGCGAAAGTATTCGGCCCCCTTGAACTTTGCGACCTTTTGTCACATTTCAGGCTTCAAACATAAAGATATAAAACTGTATTTTTTTGTGAAGAATCAACAACAAGTGGGACACAATCATGAAGTGGAACGACATTTATTGGATATTTCTAACTTTTTTAACAAATCAAAAACTGAAAAATTGGGCGTGCAAAATTATTCAGCCCCTTTACTTTCAGTGCAGCAAACTCTCTCCAGAAGTTCAGTGAGGATCTCTGAATGATCCAATGTTGACCTAAATGACTAATGATGATAAATACAATCCACCTGTGTGTAATCAAGTCTCCGTATAAATGCACCTGCACTGTGATAGTCTCAGAGGTCCGTCAAAAGCGCAGAGAGCATCATGAAGAACAATGAACACACCAGGCAGGTCGAGATAATGTTGTGAAGAAGTTTAAAGCCGGATTTGGATACAAAAATATTTCCCAAGCTTTAAACATCCCAAGGAGCACTGTGCAAGCGATAATATTGAAATGGAAGGAGTATCAGACCACTGCAAATCTACCAAGACCTGGCCGTCCCTCTAAACTTTCAGCTCATACAAGGAGAAGACTGATCAGAGATGCAGCCAAGAGGCCCATGATCACTCTGGATGAACTGCAGAGATCTACAGCTGAGGTGGGAGACTCTGTCCATAGGACAACAATCAGTCGTATATTGCACAAATCTGGCCTTTATGGAAGAGTGGCAAGAAGAAAGCCATTTCTTAAAGATGTCCATAAAAAGTGTTGTTTAATGTTTGCCACACGCCACCTGGGAGACACACCAAACATGTGGAAGAAGGTGCTCTGGTCAGATGAAACCAAAATTGAACTTTTTGGCAACAATGCCAAACGTTATGTTTGGCGTAAAAGCAACACAGCTCATCACCCTGAACACACCATCCCCACTGTCAAACATGGTGGTGGCAGCATCATGGTTTGGGCCTGCTTTTCTTCAGCAGGGACAGGTAAGATGGTTAAAATTGATGGGAAGATGGATGGAGCCAAATACAGGACCATTCTGGAAGAAAACCTGATGGAGTCTGCAAAAGACCTGAGACTGGGACGGAGATTTGTCTTCCAACAAGACAATGATCCAAAACATAAAGCAAAATCTACAATGGAATGGTTCAAAAATAAACATATCCAGGTGTTAGAATGGCCAAGTCCAGACCTGAATCCAATCGAGAATCTGTGGAAAGAACTGAAAACTGCTGTTCACAAATGCTCTCCATCCAACCTCACTGAGCTCGAGCTGTTTTGCAAGGAGGAATGGGAAAAAATGTCAGTCTCTCGGTGTGCAAAAATGATAGAGACATACCCCAAGCGACTTACAGCTGTAATCGCATATTATTTTTGGATCTAATTTTAATTTCTTACGGAGGTGGTCCCTGCACAGGAACAGCTCAGCGGAAATTTCAGAGCGCCACCTATAGTACTCGAGTATAGTACTCAATAAATCTCAAACTTTCATAAAAATACACATGCAAGGTACTGAATTAAAGCTACACTCGTTGTAAATCTAGCCACCAAGTCAGATTTGTAAAATGCTGATAGCATGCACCCCCCCAAAATACCAGCACGACACGTAAACAACAGATTTTGCGGTAGCCGGCGCTACCCAAAACGCAGAAATAAAATATAAAACACTCATTACCTTGGACGAGCTTCTTTGTTGGCACTCCTATATGTCCCATAAACATCACAATTGGGTCTTTTTCCCGATTAAATCCGTCATTGTATACCCAAAATGTAATTTGCTGCAGGCCAGTCTGATACTGCAAAAAGCCCATTTACAAGACGCAACGTCACTTTTCAAAATTACAAAAGTCGCCTATAAACTTTTACAAATCACTTCAAACGACTTTTCAAAACCAACTTTAGGTATTAATAAACGTTAATGATGTATCAAATTGATCACGGGGCGATCTGTATTCGATAGCAGCAAGTCTGGAAATCATCGTCCGTTTTTTCAGTTTCACAACATACTGTGGTGCGCCTCAAGAAAGGACAGGCCTATTCGTGTTGTAACCAAGGATAAATGAGTCAGAAATTGACAGCAATGGCGACATCGTGTGGAAGCTGTAGGCGTTTACAGGGGATTTTATTTTAGGTCGCCTTAAACATTGAATGGCGGACAAATATTTTTTTTTGTGTTTTTGGTAAACAGTTTTACCAGGGATTTTTACTCCTAAACACGTTCTGTTATAGCCACAGACCCGATTTAACCCGTTTTAGAGACTTCAGAGTGTTTTCTATACACACATACTTATCATATGCATATACTATATTCCTGGCATGAGTATGATTGTGTGATTGCATGATTGTGTCCCACTTGTTGTTGATTCTTCACAAAAAAATACAGTTTTATATCTTTATGTTTGAAGCCTGAAATGTGGCAAAAGGTCGCAAAGTTCAAGGGGGCCGAATACTTTCGCAAGGCACTGTATATAGCCATCCCAAAAATATATGTAGTCTTTAAAAATCTTGTTCATCTTATTTTCCATAATTAGCTATTACTATCTGTAGTAATGTAGGCAATTTATGCAAATAATTTTTACCTCTCACAAGTCTCGCCATTACCGAAATTACATTATTGTTAGCAATTATTATATTAGCAAACAATTATTGTGAATCATCCTTTATAGTCCCTAACATCTTTTACTCACTCGCAACAGTTGTGGGATACACACATACACCCACACACTCATACACACTCATACACACTTAACCTCTTTCCCCCACACAACCATAGGCTCACATTCTCAACAGTTGCACCATCCCAGAGCCGAATTCAAGAAAGGTCTTGATTTACGAATGCATATACAGTTGCAGCTGTATGAGAAGGCCTGCAAAACTGTGCAAAATAATGGGCAGAAATGGGGAGATTTGATTAACTATTGTCACATCCTAGATGATGGAGGTCAGATATACCCTCTTTCCCATGTATCACCCACAACATGGTCCCCCGTAGTGACCATATTCCCAAGCATCTCAATGCAGTCAGACATTTGATTTTGTGCCAACAGGGCCACAATAATATACCCCCTCTCTGAATGTGTGACCCCCTCCCCATGGGTTACTGCAGCTAGTGTTGCCAGCACTGCCACTGCCTGGGTGGGGGCACCCCACCGGAATCCCCACCGGCTAGGTACAAGGTCGTCAAGGTTCTCATTAGTGACTTTGAGAATTTCCTTGTATATTATGCTCTCCCTTTAAGGAGCTTTGGCTTTGCAGGACCAACCCTGCAAGGAGGCTCAGAATCTTGAGGGGGCAGTGGTGCTCTAAGTCCCTGACCACATTTTGGCTGCATAAAGACCACTTAAAGCAGGCCCCTAAAACAGTTAGGGACTCCTCCTTAGTATATGGGTCATTCAGGTGGGTGTCTAGGGTATAGGGTTGTGGACTGTTCCATCAATATAGGATCATAAATAAATAAATTGATGTATTATTCATTTTTTTTAAATGTTCGCCATGCAAGGACAATAAATACATTAAATGTATAATTTATTTTAAAACGCTGTTCCACCATGATAGGACCATAAATAAATTAATCAATAAATAAGTATGTATAAATCATTATAAAAAGTATATCCTCATCTGAACAACATTGAAAGCTCTCTCACAACCCCTGCTCTCAGCAGTACATTGGTTCTGGCAACCATTTCCTGTCTCACTCAACACCACACTTTCCCAAACACCAAAAAAAAAACACACCACACCTTCAACACATACTGTGCCTTCTGCTTCTGTCTCCCGAACAAGGGGAGGGACCAACTTTGGCGGAAGTCGTGACAGTACCCCCCCCCCCCCCCCCTTGACAAGCAGTTCAAGCAGCGCACTGACACCGGCCTCGGGACGACCCCGGAGGGCGAGGCGCAGGGCGAGCCGGACGAACTCCTGCAACATTGAAGAGTCCAACATGTCCTCGACCGGAACCCACACCTTTCCTCCGGGCCTTACCCCTCCCACTCCACAAGATACTGAAAGCCCCCCACGACTCAAATCCAATATGGAGCGAACGGAGTACGCAGGGGCCCCTCCGATGTCCAGAGGGAGCGGAGGAACCTCCCGCACCTCAGACTCCTGGAGCGGACCAGCCACCACCGGCCTGAGGAGAGACGGTAATCGGGTGGAAGCTGTAACCTATAACAAACCTCGTTCACTCTTCTCAGGACTTTAAATGGCCCCACAAACCACTGACTCTGCTTCCGGCAGGGCAGGCGGAGGGGCAGGTTTCAGGTCGAGATCCCGATCCCCCGGTGCGAACACCGGGGCCTCACTGCGGTGGCGATCTGCGTTCTCCTTTTGGCGCAGCACGGCCCGCTGAAGGTGAACACAGACCGCTTCCGATGTCTCCTCCGTGCGCATTACGTCATTATGCACAGACTTTTATCCTAAACAAGTCACCACCTCTAGTGGAAAAAAATTTCATGCGGATTTTAGAATATTCAAATGAAAATCTGTCGCCAATTGGATGGAAACATAGCTATTGTAACAATATTGGGAATCCTGTTCCACATAGCTAGTTGAAATGAGTCAACGAGCGATGTTGTAAATTACAGTAGGACCTATCAGTACATGGTGAGATGATAACCACTGTGTGGAAACACACAAAGGAAGCCTGTGCGCCCTCCAGGGGGGATAGTGTGTGTCTGTGTGTTCTCCATAGGTAATCCAGACATCTGTCACATTATCCTAATGAAAAGTAATAAGAGCACTCCATATGATCTACTCCCCTGGCTGTCCCTGAGCGGTGTAAAATAAGATAACATTAACCTGAGTTATACTGCCTGCCACGGTGAAGGGCCATGGAGCCTACATAGACAGGCACACACACGCTTTTACAAACATACACACACACACACACACACACACACACACACACATACACACACACACACACACACACACGCACACACGCACACACGCACACACACACATACACACACAGGCCCTGCCACTTATCTAGTGTTTACCCTCCATAGGGGAGTGTCCCTGTACTCCAGACGTCATAAACTACCACCCATATGAAACAATAATACATACAATTCATACAGAAGTAGAATAAATATACATGCATCCCCACTGACAGGAGCCGAAATAAAGCATTGACTGAAAAGCAGAGTAGACTGTGACAATGAATGTGTTTGTGGAGAGGGAGAGATGGAGAGAGGGAGAGAGGGAGGAGGGAGGAGGAAGGAGGAGAAGAGGGGGGAGGAGACAAGAGACAAAAGAGGAGACAGAGATGGGAGGATTTTTGAAGGAGAGCATAAATCTAACGACAGCCTGTTGAGGGGAGAGAGGGAGGAGTGGAGAAGCAACTGTGTGAGAGAACAGAGGGCCCCTGAATGGGTTGCGAGCGATGCAACCTATCACATGTCATCTGTGATAGTGCTGTAATCAAAGACTAACCACATGGAGAGTGAAACAATCTCTCTCTCTCTCACTCACTCACACACACAGATACTCACACAGACACAAACACAGACACAAACACAGAGAGGGAGAGGGAGAAACAGACACACACCTCAACTCAGTAACATAGAAAGAGTAGGGGTTGGGGTGGGAGGGATACAGGACTAGGGAGCAGAAAGTCTCTCTCTCTCTCTCTCTCTCTCTCTCTCTGTCTCTCCCTGTCTCTCCCTGTCTCTCCCTGTCTCTCCCTGTCTCTCTATGTCTCTCCCTGTCTCTCCCTGTCTCTCCCTGTCTCTCTCTGTCTCTCTATGTCTCTCCCTGTCTCTCCCTGTCTCTCTGTCTCTCTGTCTCTCTCTTCCTGTCTCTCCCTGTCTCTCTCTCTCTGTCTCTCTGTCTCTCCCTGTCTCTCCCTGTCTCTCCCTGTCTCTCCCTGTCTCTCTGTCTCTCTCTCTCTCTCTCTCGTCTCGGTCTCGGTCTCTCTCTCTCTCTCTCTCTCTGTCTGTCTGTCTGTCTGTCTGTCTGTCTGTCTGTCTGTCTGTCTGTCTGTCTGTCTGTCTGTCTGTCTGTCTGTCTGTCTGTCTGTCTGTCTGTCTGTCTGTCTCTCTCTCTCTCTCTCTCTCTCTCTCTCTGTGTCTCTCTGTCTCTCCCAGTCTCTGTCTGTCTCTCTGTCTCTCTGTCTGTCTCTCTGTCTCTCTCTCTCTGTGTCTCTGTCTGTCTCTGTCTCTCTCTGTCTCTCTCTCTCTCTCTCTCTCTCTGTGTCTCTCTCTGTCTCTGTGTCTCTCTGTCTCTCCCTGTCTTTCTCTCTCTCTCTCTCTCTCTCTCTCTCTCTCTCTCTCTCTCTCTCTCTCTCTCTCTCTCTCTCTCTCTCTCTAAACCCGGGTAGGCCGCCATTGTAAATAATTATTTGTTCTTAACTGATTTGCCTAGTTAAATAAAGGTTAAATAAAAAATATCCCTTTCTCCCTCTGTCTATCTCTCTCTGTGTGTCTCTATCCGTTTCTCTCTGTCAGTTTTTTCCCTTGCACTCTTTCTGTCTGTGTATGGCAGATTTATTAAGATGCAAGGATCTGAACAAGTCCCCAGCTCCCTCTCCTCCTCTTCTATCATCCCTAGCTCTCACCCCGGCTCCACAGACTGACAGACAGCCATCCCTCTCTACGTCCCTCAGTCCCAGCCTTACCTGAGCTCTGAAAGACAAGGCAGAAGAGAGGGAAGTGGGTAGGAGGAGGAGAGGAGATTAATGATCTCTTTCTCAGGTCCCTGTGGCATGTTTCAGAAGATTTTCTCCATCCAGAAGTTCATCAAACACACACAAACACTGTTGCACTCATCAATGTTATGTCCTCCAACACGTTTTCCATTCCATATGAAGTTGTTTTCAGTTGAATAGCCTGGATTAGAGTGCATTTTTTAAGCGCAGATGGCTGAAGGGGATGAGAGAGAAAGGGATGATGAGAGAGAAAGGGATGACAGTGAAAGGGATGATGGGAGAGAAAGGGATGATGAGAGAGAAAGGGATGATGAGAGAGAAAGGGACGATGAGAGAGAAAGGGATGATGGGAGGGAAAGGGATGATGAGAGAGAAAGGGATGATGAGAGAGAAAGGGATGATGAGATAGAAAGGGATGATGGGAGAGAAAGGGATGATGAGAGAGAAAGGAACGATGAGAGAGAAAGGGATCATGAGAGAAAAAGTGATGAGAGAAAGGGATGAGAGCAAGGGATAAGAGAAAAGGAAAGGGATGATGAGAGAGAAAGGGATTATGAGAGAGAAAATTATTATGAGAGAGAAAGGGATGAGAGAAAGGGATGAGGGAGATGGAAAGGGATGATGAGAGAGAAAGGGTTGAGGGAGAAAGGGATGAGAGAATGAGATTGTGAGCTTCATCCATTACCCCCTGAAATGATTATGAGAGAGAAAGGGATGAGAGAGAGGGATGAGCGAGAGGGAAAGGGTTGATGAGAGAGAAAGGGATGACAGAGAAAGAGATGATGAGAGAGAAAGGGATGATGGGAGGGAAAGGGATTATGAGAGAAAAAGTGATGAGAGAAAAGGATGAGAGCGAGGGATAAGAGAAAAGGAAGGATGATGAGAGAGAAAGGGATAATGAGAGAGAAAGGGATTATGAGAGAGAAAATGATTATGAGAGAGAAAGGGATGAGAGAAAGGGATGAGCGAGAGGGAAAGGGTTGATGAGAGATGACACACACACACACACACACACACACCTGGTGTGGATCAGACAATTGAAAGCTAGCCTTTTTAGCTTCCATGTGAAATAATCAGATTTATAATTTAAAAAATATGCCTAAACCATGATCCCAGTTTGATATGCTGCTTGTGTATTCATTCCCATATCAGCTGAATATAGAATGGTGGTGGAGAAAAAACACATATCTCACAGCTGTTATTACCAGTAGCCTGCAGTCACTAGTTATTACTTCTAAATAAAATACATTTTGGGGGGATTCTCATAAATCTACCAAATGTCCTTATCAATGCAAAATAGCCTACTTTGATGCATAGCCTATAGATCAGATCAATGAACCAAGCAAGCTTCATTGCCTACACAACACTGCCCCCACGGCTATGGAAGGGAGGATACAGTGTGCTACAATTTGAATAAGGCATGGGAGAACGTCTGAGCACACTACAAGGAGCCTGTACCAACCTATCCGCATTTTCTTTGTTTGACAGTCCTTGTGAGGACTTCTGGTCCCGACAAGGATAGTAAAACTAAAAACACACACACACACACACACACAGACACACACACACACACACACACACAGACACGCACACACACACACACAGACACGCACACACCCACACATAAACACACAGCCACGCACAAACACACACACACATTTCCCTCAGCTTTTCCTTTTTACTTAATCTGAGCTAATTACTCTCTAGAGAGACAAGGGTTTGAAAAGGGAAGAGTTCCAGATAATTCCAGCAATCGACTACACAGTATGTTTGTCCCATTCTGCCTGTGTATGCAAATGTTTACAGAGAGAAAGAGGAGAATTTTAAGTTTGATTGATAGTCCTTCTTTGTTTCTCTCTCTTTCTCACCCACTAAAACTCTTGCATGCACAATCTTCTGTCTCTAGCTATTTACTGAAGTTTAAACATGTCTGTCTCTCATGTCCCCTCTTTATCAATCACTCACTTTTATCCTTGTCATGTATTCAGCCAATGTGAAGAAACAAGCTCGTCTATCATTCTCCTTCTTTTACACTATCCTCCTTTCAGCCTTATCATGCACTTGGCCAATATGAAATAAACATGGTAACAAACCAATCCCTCCCTGCCAGAAAACACCCCTTCAGAACCATGGAATAAGCACAACCCACAAGATACTCTCAATTAAATCCAGAGTGGACTGTTGCATTTTAACACTGTTCAGGGGGATATGGTTGTCCTCTTGGCTCAGAACTTAATAAAAAGCTGTGTTGATCTCAGTTGGAGAGAGACGGCCCATCACCTGTTTCCTCTCTAGGTTTTAATAAGTTACCAGGGAAGACACAGCTGTGGAATTAGATGGAGCCTTAGGGGGCCCAGAGGGGACACATTGAGCATAACCATTTCAAAATGTCACGCAGAAACAGGGAACCAACCTCAGCTCCAAAATGGATAACATGCCAGCTGACACACCACAGTAACAGGAGAGAACAGAGTGAGGGAGGGAGGGAGGGAGGGAGGGAGGGAGGGAGGGAGGGAGGGAGGGAGGGAGGGAGGGAGGGAGGGAGGGAGGGAGGGAGGGAGGGAGGGAGGGAAAACAGACAATGACAAATGAGAGGAGGAAAAAGGGATATAAATTGAGAGAGGAAGACACAAAAGATTAGTGAATAATGGAGACAGAGAAAACCAAATCAGATGTTTAACATCCAGTGGGTAAAGCAACGAGAGCAAGAGTGAACAGAAAGGGGAAAGAAATGAAAACAGGGGAGGGCTGCATTCTATTTACTATCCACACCGGTGACCTAGAGGGGGTCCAGAATAACATCTATATTTGTGTTGGCCCCAGCCCTAGATATTGTCATGCTGATTCATATTTATTTATATATATTTCTGGATTTGTTCTGCTCGAAGAGGTCCTGTTTGAGTTGGCGGTGCTACACCGGGCCCATCTGTTTCTGCTCACCCAGGTTCTGTTCTGTTCTGAATCACAGACAGAAGGACGGACGCAATCCAGGACCATGGAGGGCTCTAAAAACAGGTCAAAAAAGATTTATTTACCCAAATCCATAATTCATTTCTCTGGTTGATCCCCGCTATCAATCAGTGCTGGGGGGCTGGATGTTGTTAGAGGCTTGAGTCGCTGCCCCTCCTCCTTGCTGGAAACCCAGTGATCACAGAACCCTGTTAGACCTCGTTCTTGGAACGCTACCTCAACATCATAATAATTGCGCTAATGTCACTACAATATTGGATTCCTGATGATAACAGGACTATTTGCCAGTTCGGTTGTAAGGTAAACTATATGGAGCTCAGTAATACCAAGTCCAGTATCTGAAGAAGTGAATAGTTGGGAAATTCACTTCCTCATTCTGGTACTTAAATAAGTCCAACCAACAGCCCAACAAGTTGACGAATGCTGATCAATAAGTTAGCAAGCCATAGAGAGAGATGGAGAGATGGCGGGGCATGGAGACAGAGAAAAGGGGGTAAGGTCAGAGAGGTGAACTCTAATGTTTCTCTCTGACTTGGTTTACAATCTTAATCCCACCTCATGACACCTCGTCAGCCTGTTACGGTATCCACTCCATTACACACAATCTAGTGTGTGGGATTCAGGTGGTTCCTATATGGATGGGCTATATACAGTGCCTTGCGAAAGTATTCGACCCCCTTGAAATTTGCGACCTTTTGCCACATTTCAGGCTTCAAACATAAAGATATAAAACTGTATTTTTTTGTGAAGAATCAACAACAAGTGGGACACAATCATGAAGTGGAACGACATTTATTGGATATTTCAAACTTTTTTAACAAATCAAAAACTGAAAAATTGGGCGTGCAAAATTATTCAGCCCCTTTACTTTCAGTGCAGCAAACTCTCTCCAGAAGTTCAGTGAGGATCTCTGAATGATCCAATGTTGACCTAAATGACTAATGATGATAAACACAATCCACCTGTGTGTAATCAAGAACACACCATGCAGGTCCGAGATACTGTTGTGAAGAAGTTTAAAGCCGGATTTGGATACAAAAATATTTCCCAAGCTTTAAACATCCCAAGGAGCACTGTGCAAACGATAATATTGAAATGGAAGGAGTATCAGACCACTGCAAATCTACCAAGACCTGGCCGTCCCTCTAAACTTTCAGCTCATACAAGGAGAAGACTGATCAGAGATGCAGCCAAGAGGCCCATGATCACTCTTGATGAACTGCAGAGATCTACAGCTGAGGTGGGAGACTCTGTCCATAGGACAACAATCAGTCGTATATTGCACAAATCTGGCCTTTATGGAAGAGTGGCAAGAAGAAAGCCATTTCTTAAAGATATCCATAAAAAGTGTTGTTTAAAGTTTGCCACAAGCCACCTGGGAGACACACCAAACATGTGGAAGATGGTGCTCTGGTCAGATGAAACCAAAATTGAACTTTTTGGCAACAATGCCAAACGTTATGTTTGGCGTAAAAGCAACACAGCTGAACACACCATCCCCACTGTCAAACATGGTGGTGGCAGCATCATGGTTTGGGCCTGCTTTTCTTCAGCAGGGACAGGGAAGATGGTTAAAATTGATGGGAAGATGGATGGAGCCAAATACAGGACCATTCTGTAAGAAAACCTGATGGAGTCTGCAAAAGACCTGAGACTGGGACAGAGATTTGTCTTCCAACAAGACAATGATCCAAAACATAAAGCAAAATCTACAATGGAATGGTTCAAAAATAAACATATCCAGGTGTTAGAATGGCCAAGTCAAAGTCCAGACCTGAATCCAATTGAGAATCTGATGAAAGAACTGAAAATTGCTGTTCACAAATGCTCTCCATCCAACCTCACTGAGCTCGAGCTGTTTTGCAAGGAGGAATGGGAAAACATTTCAGTCTCTCGATGTGCAAAACTGATAGAGACATACCCCAAGCGACTTACAGCTGTAATCGCAGCAAAAGGTGGCGCTACAAAGTATTAACTTAAGGGGGCGGAATAATTTTGCACGCCTAATTTTTCAGTTTTTGATTTGTTAAAAAAGTTTGAAATATCCAATAAATGTCGTTCCACTTCATGATTGTGTCCCACTTGTTGTTGATTCTTCACAAAAAAAATACAGTTTTATATCTTTATGTTTGAAGCCTGAAATGTGGCAAAAGGTCACAAAGTTCAAGGGGGCCGAATACTTTCGCAAGGCACTGTATTTCAGGATGATAATGGTTTCCCAATATCTACAGGACGTACACCATCTAACATAACTAAGTACTGCTAAGATGGGCAAAGGCATTTCTTACAGCACCGTCTCTCCAACAAGTCCAGGACCTCTGTGGTGTAGCAGGGTTTGTGAAGATGCCATGACTCCCTCGGCTCCGCGTGACATCATCTCTGACCTACTTCTGTAACAGGGAGCGGGCGGCAGCCCTTTAAGATGTCTTCTCTTCTCTCTTTGCATCTGTTTAAAGTGCAAACTCAACTCACTGCCTGCATTCCCTGCAGCCCAGAATTACTCCAACCATGATCATGAGTCTTAAATCCCCATAAATGAAGGAAAGACTAACCCCTAGAAAAAGTCCTATATGGATCACTGTGTAGATGGTAGGGCTAACAGCCAGCCGGGAACTAAGCCTGCAGCCTCATTCAAGGGAAGCCCTTGGGATAACCTTACCAGAGAGAGAGAGAGAAAGTGAGAGATACAAAGATACAGAGAAACAGAGAGAGAGAGAACGAGAGAGAGAGAGAAAGACAGTGTGTGTGTGTGTGTGTGTGTGAGAGAGAGAGAGAGAGAGAGAGAGAGAGAGAGAGAGACAGTGTGTGTGTGTGTGAGAGAGAGAGAGAGAGAGAGAGAGAGAGAGAGAGAGAGAGAGAGAGAGAAGAAACAGAGATAAGAATTTATCTTACACATTGAAATCCAGCCCCGTCCTTCCCTCTGTGTTTCAGAGGAGAGACAGAGACACGGAGATGAACCAGCTGAACCAGATAGTGAACCAGATAAGTAAAGAGAGCAGCATCTTAGTAAATGTAAAATATGTACATCATACTATATTCAGACATATAGTAGATATAGAGTAGTGACATGTAGTACGTCTAGCTAGCCCCTCCCTTTGGCTGTTGGGGTAATGTTTCCTTGACAACCCCTCGTCCAGTGAATATCTGAGCAGCAGGGAAACTACACCTCTCACTAATCAATACACCTCCAACTCTCTATCCTTCCTTCTGTATCCCTGCTTCTGTATCCCTCCTTAGATTGTAAACTGTCATGGTCAAAACCTATAGATTCAATGGTTGTAAAGATGGGGAGAGGTCTGTCCGTAATAAAGAAATGCTCTCATTTTTTGACGCCACACTCCAAAAAGCAAGTTCTGCAGGCTCTAGTTTTGTCTTATCTTGATTACTGTCTAATCGTGTGGTCGAGTGCTGCAAGGAAAGACCTAGTTAAACTGCAGCTGGTCCAGAACAGAATGTCACATCTTGCTTTACACTGTAATCAGAGGGCTGATATAAATACTATGCATGACAATCTCTCTTGGCCAAGTGTTGAGGAGAGACTTACTGCATCACTTCTTATTTTTATAAGAAACGTTAATATGTTGAAAATGTCAACTTACACACAGCTCTGACACACACTTACCCCGCCAGACATGCCACCAGGGGTCTTTTCATAGTCCCCAAATCCAGAACAAATTCAAGAAAGCGTACCATATTATATAGAGCCATTATTGCATAGAACTCCGTTCCATCTCATATTGCTCAAATAAACAGCAAACCTGGTTTCAAACAACAGATAAAGCAACACCTCACGGCACAACACCTCTTCTCTATTTGACCTAAATAGGTGTGTATGTGTTGATATGTAGGCTATGTGTGCCGTTTTTAAATGTATGTAGTTCTGTCCTTGAGCTGTTCTTGTCTATTAATGTTCTGTATTATGATGTTTTATGTTTTGTGTCGACTCCAGGAAGAGTAGGTGCTGCTTTTGCAACAGCTAATGGGGACTCTAATAAAATACCAAAAAAACAAATACCCATTTATCCCTCGTTACTTTCAATCCCTCCATATAACCCCTTCTAACTTTTTTGTCTCATCTATCGCTCGCTACTCTGTATCCTTTTTCATCTAACTGCAATTTAATCTGGAAAAAGTATCAACTATGCATGGTGTGTGTATTAAAGAGAATGTTCATAGGCTGTATCTCGACCGGTCGTGATTGGGAGTCCCACAGGGCGGCGCACAATTGGCACAGCATCATCCGGGTTTAGCCGGTGCAGGCCGTCGTTGTAAATACGAATTTGTTCATAACTGACATGCCTAGTTAAATAAAGGTTAAAAATATATATATATATTCTCTGTGTAACAGTAAGCCTTCAGGAATATTAGTGTGCGTGTATGTGTGTGTGTGTGTGTGTGTGTATGTATGTGTGTGTGTGTGTGTGTATGTATGTGTGTGTATGTCTGTGTGTATGTATGTGTTTGTGTGTATGTATGTGTGTGTGTATGCCCTTACCTCATCGTCTCCATGTGTCAGCAGCCTCCGCAGGGGGCATATTGGGACGACCGAGAGGACAGCTGGAGGATGCCAACTGTGGAACAAACAAGGGAGGTTACTCCCTCCCATAAAACCCACTATAAGCGGACTTAACCATTTTAAACCCTACATATACAGAGCCGCCAGAACCATCTCTTCAATCCCAGCTAACATCCAACCACATTCTTTCATTTCAGAGAAACAAACACAATGAGGGGACTAAATGATGGGATAAAAACAAACATAAAAGCCAAAATGACAACACAACATTGTGAAACCAGCTAACACAGCACCATTACAGCATTACAGTGTCCTGGCCCACACTGGGAGTGTTAGTGTTTCTCATTTAAACTGGTTTGTGGTGGGGGCTGAGTCAGAAGGGAAATATTGGATACTCCCCCCTCTTTCTCACACACTTGTCTCGTAAATCTTCCTACCCCTGTCATTATATTTCTCTCTCTCTCTCTCTCTCTCTCTCTCTCTCTCTCTCTCTTTCTTGCTAAACAGCTGAGGGATGGAGTTAATTAAGCTTCTACTATATTTTGGGTTCTGATCAGGTATGACAGTTGAACAAAGCTCATAACATATTAAAAGTACTCAGACCCCTTGGACTTCTTCACATTTTATTTCGTTTCAAAGTGGGATTAAAATAAAAAAAGATCTAGACAAAATAATTGGTAATGTCAAAGGGGAAGAAAAATTCTAACATTTTTACAAATTTATATCAATTCAATAACTGAAATATATTTGTTGCATAAGTATTCAACTCCCTCAATACACCTTTGGCAGCTTTGGGAAGTCTAGAAGAGCTTTTCACACTTGGATTGTGCAATATTTGCCTATTTTTCTTTTGAAATTGAAAGTGTTGGGGATCATGGCTACAAAGTCAAACCTGTAACTCAGCCACTCAGGAACATTTACTGTCTTCTTGGTAAACAACTCCAGTGTAAATTTGACCTTGTGTTGTAGGCCATTGTCCTCCTAAAATGTGAATTCCTCTCACAGTGTCTGGTGGAAAGCAGACTGAAACAGGTTTTCCTCTAGGATTTTGCCTCTGCTTAGCTCCATCCCATGTTTTTTATCCTGAAATATCCTCAGTATTTGCCAGTGTCAAGCATACAAATGTGTTGTGAAGTCTTTGCATTTAGGCCAACAAGTGTATTTGCTATGTTTTAGTCAGTATTCCTTTAGTGCCTTGTTGCATACAAGATGCACGTTTTGGAATATTTTTATTCTGTATATCTTGTATTATTTTCACTGTGTCATTTAGATCATTAGTGTGGAGTTGCTGCAATGTTATTATCATTATTATTGTTGTTGTTATTATTATTATTTTCCTGATATTTTTTTGCTTTAATATTGCAGATAGATTGTGGCTTCTATTCATATAATTGTCCTTATCATTTCCAATCCCCCATATATGTTTTGTTATATATATATATATATATATATATATATATATATATATAGTATTTTAAATATGTCTAATTTTAAATATATTTCCCTTCTTTATTATTTTCCCCTAACCCTACCACCCCTCCCCTAATTGGAGTAAAATAATGGACAGCAACACTTAGGCTTCTACTTCCAGTTTATACATACTATATGCATTTTACATTATAAAAATTTTACGGACACAGTATATTTAAGCAGTTAGGCCCAAGGGAGTGTGATATATGGCCAATATACCACGGCTAAGGGCTGTTCTTCTGTACGACGCAACGTGGAGTGCCTGGATACAGCCTTTAGCTGTGGTATATCGGCCATATTTCACGAACCCATGAGGTGCCTTATTGCTATTATATACTGTTTACCAATGTAAATAGAGCAGTACAAATACATGTTTTATCATACCCGTGGTATACGGTCTGATATACTGTACCACGGCTGTCAGCCAATCAGCATTTAAGGCTCGAACCACCCAGTTTATAATCTACATTAGTTATCTTGTTTTGTTTGTTTGTTATTAGTCCTACCCCTCAACCCCTCCCATCAGTCTCTGAACACCAACCAGTTTTGATTTCTAATGCCTTGTGTTTTTCAACTGTGCTGTGATGTTCCACAAAAGTTCTGAAGCTTTCTATTCCCATAGTTTCTACAGATTGTAAATTAAAGATAAACATTTTTGCTAAGAGTATTATTATATTATTGATTGATTGACTCTACAATGTTGTTGATCCATCCTCCATCCTCCTCTACCATCACTGACACTGAACTCTGTAGCTGTTTTAAAATCACCTATGACTTCATGGTGACATCCCTGAGCAGTTTCCTTCCTGTCCTGCAGCTCCGTTCAGAAGGACTTCTGCATCTTTGATGTGTCTGGGTGGTTTAATACATCATCCACAGCATAATGATTAACTTGACCATGCTTAAAGATATATAGTATTCTATGTCTGATTTGTTATTGTTACCCATCTACCAATCACTGCCCTTCTTTACGAGGCTTTCGAAAAGCTCCCTGGTCTTTGTAGTTGAATCTGTGCTTAACTGAGGGACCTTATGTGTATGTATGGGGGACAGAGGAAGAGGTAGTCATTCAAAAATCATGTCAACCCCTATTATTTGACACACAGTGAGTCCATATCCTGAACTAACTTAGTCTTGCCTGAACAAAGGGCTGAATACTTATGGAAGGACTGTGTTTTAGTTGTGATTTGATTTATCTTTTTTTTAGAATTATAAAAAAATCTTCCACTTTCAGTAGTTTGAGTAGATTGTTGACACAATAAAACGTGAAGAAATCCAAGGAGTCTGAATACTTTTGCAAGGCGTTGTCTAAGTTATATTCTTCAACAATCAATGGACTTGCATCATTAATGTAAAAGTACAAAAATGTATGTACCACTTCCAGATTGCTCCTTTAACACACATAATTTGTCTAATCTGTCTAATCTTCCACTTTCCTCTCTTTCTTTATGTTTATCTCTCTCTCTCTCTCTCTCTCTCTCTATCTATCTCTCTCACTCTCTATCTCTCTCACTCTCTCTCTCTCTCTATATATATATATATATATCTCCCTGTTAACCACAGCAGTATTGAGGGTCTGTCAGTCTGTGTCTGTCCCTCTAAGCTCTCTAGAGTGGTAGAGTGGGAGTACTTAAGATACTGTACGCTGAGAGATAATTAACGCACTGCCAAGCACTTCAAAAACAAACAGTTCTCTTTCTCTGTATCTCTCTTGTCTCTCTGTCTCTCTCTCTCTCTGTATTTGGGGAGAGGGGTGGGGGTAGAAAGAGAGAGAGTAGAGAGAAAACGACCGTATAGATTACAACAGAGTCGTGATATCAAAATATGGTCCGCTTTAGTTGAAATGTAAAATTCATATGCATTCTGTATGTAAACGCATACACACAAGCAATTCCTTACAATATAACTCGGCAGGAGACAGAGATATCTAGTTCAGACAGACGGACAGACAGACAGACAGACACAGGCTCAAAAGCATTCAGTCTGTCCAGAGATTCACTTCCAAAAACTCCACACGCGCGTGTGTGTGTGTGTGTGTGTGTGTGTGTGTGTGTGTGTGTGTGTGTGTGTGTGTGTGTGTGTGTGTGTGTGTGTGTGTGTGTGTGTGTGTGTGTGTGTGTGTGTGTGTGTGTGTGTGTGTGTGTGTGTACGTGTACTTGGTTTGATTTGACTCACTTGATAATTCCGTAGAAATGGAGAGAGGCTCCATTCAGTCCAACACAAGCATGACGACCAGACGAGGCGGCAGTCTACTCGCTCAGAAGACTAGCAGTCATGCATAGGGCTTACACACACACACACACACACACACACACACACACACACACACACTGGGAGCTCTTGGCCGAGCAATTTCCCTTGCTCTGTCTGCAGTAGCTCTGTTAAAGATCTGCGCTAAAATAACTTCAAAGGAGAGGCCACCACAAGGAGCATGGGTAATTAGTACTCAGGAACCAAGGGAGTGAGAACAAGACGGAGAGAAGTGGAGCAGGAGAGCAGATCCTCACGCCTCCACAACGGATGATTGGGTGCGGAAGAATGACGGAAGAATGAGAGGAGAGATAAAGTAGAGAGATCAACGAAGGAGAAAATGGTTGGACTCACTTCAACACACACACACAAAAACATTTTTCTCTTAACGAACAATGAGATCGGAAACTCACACACACACACCACTCTCATCTATACAGTCAAACACTGTATGGTACAAACACACAGATATAAACACACACTGATACACAAACTAAGAGCTTCTGATTCTGACAATGTAAACATATCTCTCTCTTCCCTGCACTTTTCCACTGCAGCCTCAACTCAGCCATCACAACACAGAAAGATAAGGTGAGTGGACTCAACCTCTCTCTCTCTCTCTCTCTCTCTCTCTCTCTCTCTCTCTCTCTCTCTCTCTCACTCTCTCACTCTCTCCCTCCCTCCCTCCCTCCAGCAGGATAAAACCCTCAAACTGGATATGCTGGAAATCTAAAATGGAGAGAAACCGGACCAGCACCTGTCCCTGAAGTGTAACCATACCACCCCCTGTCCCTGAAGAGTAACCATGCCATCATCTCTCACTGAAGTGTAACCATACCAGCACCTGTCCCTGAAGTGTAACCATACCAGTGTCTGTCCCTGAAGTGTAACCATACCAGCACCTGTCCCTGAAGTGTAACCATGCCATCATCTCTCACTGAAGTGTAACCATACCAGCACCTGTCCCTGAAGTGTAACCATACCAGCACCTGTCCCTGAAGTGTAACCATACCATCATCTCTCACTAAAGTGTAACCGTACCAGCACCTGTCCCTGAAATGTAACCATACCAGTGTCTGTCCCTGAAATGTAACCATACCAGTGTCTGTCCCTGAAGTGTAAACATACCACCCTCTGTTCCTGAAGTGTAACCATACCATCATCTCTCCCTGAAGTGCAACCATACCAGCACCTGTCCCTGAAGTGTAACCATAACATCATCTCTCCCTGAAGTGTAACCATACCACCCTCTGTTCCTGAAGTGTAACCATACCATCATCTCTCCCTGAAGTGTAACCATACCAGCACCTGTCCCTGAAGTGTAACCATAACATCATCTCTCCCTGAAGTGTAACCATACCACCACCAGCCCCCGAAGTGTAATCATGCGATAACTTGTCCCTGAAGTGTAACCGTACAAGCACATGTTCCTGAAGTGTAACCATACCACTCCCTGTCCCTGAAGTGTAACCATACCGACCCCGGTCCCTGAAGGGTAATCACACCAGTATCTGTCCCTGAATATACCAGCACCTATCCCTGAAGTGTAACCATACCCCCACCAGCCCCTGAAGTGTAACCATACTATCACAGCCCCTGAAGTGTAACCACACCAGCACCTGTCCCTGAAATGTAACCATACCAACCCCGGTCCCTGAAGTGTAACCATACCAGTATCTGTCCCTGAAGTTTAACCATATCAGCACCTGTCCTTGAAGTGTAACCATAACATTCACTGTCCCTGAAGTGTAACCATACCAGTTTCTGACCCTGAAATGTAACCATGAAATCACCAGTCCCTGAAATGTAAACATATCCCCTCCAGCCCCTGAAGTGTAACCATACCCCCACTAGCCCCTGAAGTGTAACCATACTACCACCAGCCCCTGAAGTGGAACCACACCGGCACCTGTCCCTGAAGTGTAACCATACCAGCACCTTCCCTGAAGTGTAACAATACCAGCACCTGTCCCTGAAGTGTAACCATACCACCAACAGCCCCTGAAATGTAAACGTTCCACCACCAGCCCCTGAAGTGTAACCATACCACCACCAGCCCCTGAAGTGTAACCATACCAGCACCTTCCCTGATGTGTAACCATACCACCACCAGCCCCTGAAGTGTAACCATACCAGCACCTTTTCCTGATGTGTAACCATACCAGAACCTGACCCTGAAATGTAACCACAACCAACCCATGTCCCTGAAGTGTAACCATACCATCATCTCTCACTGAAGTGTAACCATACCACCACCTCTCCCTGAAGTTTAAACATACCATCATCTCTCCCTGAAGTGTAACCATACCATTACCTGTTCCTGAAGTGTAACCATACCAGCACCTGTCCCCAAAGTGTGACCGTAACAGCACATGTCACTGAAGTGTAACCATACAATAACCTGTCCCTGAAGTGTAACCATACCAACCCCGGTCCCTGAAGTGTAACCATACCAGCACCTGTCCCTGAAGTGTAACCATAACACCCCCTGTCGCTGAAGTGTAACCACACCAGTATCTGTCCCTGAAGTGTAAAAATACCAACCACTGTCCCTAAAGTGTAACCATACCAGTATCATACCCTGAAATGTAACCATACCACCACCAGCACCTTAAGTGTAATCATACCTGCACCTGTCCCTGAAGTGTAACCATAACAGTATCTGTCCCTGAATTGTAACCATACCAGCACCTGTCCCTGAAGTGTAACCATACAAGCACCTGTCCCTGAAGTGTAACCATACAAGCACCTGTCCCTGAAGTGTATCCATATCAACCGCTGTACCTGAAGTGTAACCATACTAGAACCTGTCCCTGAAGTGTAACCATACCACCAACAGCCCCTGAAATGTAACCATTCCCCCACCAGCCCCTGAAATGTAACCATACCACCACCAGCCCCTGAAGTGTAACCATACCAGCACCTGTCCCTGAAGTGTAACCATACCACCCCCTGTCCCTGAAGTGTAACCATTCCCCCAACAGCCCCTGAAGTGTCAACATACCACCACCTGCCCCTGAAGTATAACCATACCAGCACCTTTTCCTGAAGTGTAACCATACCACCCCATGTCCCTGAAGTGTAACTATACCATAATCTCTCACTGAAGTATAACCATACCAGCACCTGTCCCTGAAGTGTAACCATACCTTTATCTCTCCCTGAAGTGTAACCATACCAGCACCTGTCAATGAAGTGTAGCCATACCAGCACCTGTCCCTGAAGTGTAACCATACCATCATCTCTCCCTGAAGTGTAACCATACCAGCACCTGTCCCTGAAGTGTAACCATAACATCACCTCTCCCAGAAGTGTAACCATACCAGCACCTGTCCCTGAAGTGCAACCATACCAGCACCTGTCCCTGAAGTGTAACCATTCAAGCACCTATCCCTGAAGTGTAACCATACCAGCACCTGTCCCTGAAGTGAAATCATGCCACCCCCTGTCCATGAAGTGCAACCATACCAGCAGCTGTTCCTGAAGGTTAACCATACCGGCACCTGTCCCTGAAGTGTAACCATACCAGTATCTGTCCCTGAAGTGTAACCATACCAGCACCTATCCCTGAAGTGTAACCATACCAACCCCTGTCCCTGAAGTGTAACCATACCAGTATCTGACCCGGAAATATAAAATTGCCACCCCCAGCCCCTGAAGTGTAACCATACTACCACCAGCCCCTGAAGTGTAACCTCACCAGCACCTGACCCTGAAATGTAACCACACCACCACCAGCCCCTGAAGTGTAACCATACCACCACCAGCCCCTGAAGTGTAACCATACCACCACCAGCGACTGAGGTGTAACAATACCAGCACCTTTTCCTGAAGTGTAACCATACCAGCACCTGTCCCTGAAGTGTAACCATACCAGCACCAGTCCCTGAAGTCTAACCATAACACCCCCTCTCCCTGAAGTGTAACCATAGCAGTATCTGTCCCTGAAATGTAAAATTGCCACCCCCAGCCCCTGAAGTGTAACCATACCACCACCAGCCCCTGAAGTGTAACCATACCACCACCAGCCCCTGATGTGTAACCATACCACCACCAGCCCTTGAGGTGTAACAATACCAGCACCTTTTCCTGTAGTGTAACCATACCAGCACCTGTCCCTGAAGTGTAACTATACCAGCACCAGTCCCTGAAGTCTAACCATAACACCCCCTCTCCCTGAAGTGTAACCATAGCAGTGTCTGTCCTTGAAGTGTAAACATACCAACCCTTGCCCCTTAAGTGTAACCATAGCAGTATCTCACGCTGAAATGTAACCATACCACCACCAGCCCCTGAAATGTAACCATACCCCCACCAGCCCCTGAAGTGTCATCATACCAGCACCTGGCCCTGAAGTGTAACCATACCAGCACCTGTCCCTGAAGTGTAACCATTCCACTACCTGTCCCTGAAGTGTAACCATACCACCACCAGCCCCTGAAGTGTAATCATGTGAGCCCTTGTCCCTGAAGTGTAACCATACAAGCACATGTCCCTGAAGTGTAAACGTACCAGTGTCTGTCCCTGCAGTGTAACCATACCAGCACCTGTCCCTGAAGTGTATCCATACCACCCCCTGTCCATGAAGTGTAACCATACCAACTCCGGTCCCTGAAGTGTAACCATAAAATCACCTGTCCCTGAAGTGTAACCATACCAGTATCTGTCCCTGGATTGTAACCAGACCAACCCCTGTCCCTGAAGTGTAACCATACCAGCACCTGTCCCTGAAGTGTAACCATACCACCAACAGCCCTGAAATGTAACCATTCCCTCACCAGCCCCTGAAGTGTAACCATACCACCACCAGCCCCTGAAGTGTAACCATACCAGCAACTGTCCCTGAAGTGTAACCATACCACCCCCTGTCCCTGAAGTGTAACCATACCAGTATCTGTCCCTGAAGTGTAACCAGACCTACCCCTGTCCCTGAAGTGTAACCATACCAGCACCTGTCACTGAAGTGTAACCATACCAGCACCTTCGCTGAAGTGTAACCATACCACCAACAGCCCCTGAAATGTAACCATACCCCCACCGGCCCCTGAAGTGTCATCATACCAGCACCTGGCCCTGAAGTGTAACCATACCAGCACCTGTCCCTGAAGTGTCACCAGACCAGCACCTGTCCCCAAAGTGTAACCATAACAGCACATGTCCCTGAAGTGTAGCCATATAATAACCTGTCCCTGAAGTGTATCCATACCACCCCCTGTCCCTGGAGTGTAACCATAAAATCACCTGTCTCTGAAGTGTAACCAATCCACTACCTGTCCCTGAAGTGTAACCATACCACCACCAGCCCCTGAAGTGTAATCATGTGAGCCCTTGTCCCTGAAGTGTAACCATACAAGCACATGTCCCAGAAGTGTAACCGTACCAGTGTCTGTCCCTGCAGTGTAACCATACCAGCACCTGTCCCTGAAGTGTATCTATACCACCTCCTGTCCCTGAAGTGTAACCATACCAACCCCGGTCCCTGAAGTGTAACCATACCAGTATCTGTCCCTGAAGTGTATCCATACCACCCCCTGTCCATGGAGTGTAACCATACCACCACCTGTCCCTGAAATGTAACCATTCCCCCACCAGCCCCTGAAGTGTAATCATACCACCAACAGCCCCTGAAGTGTAAACATACCAGCACCTGTCCCTGAAGTGTAACCATACCACCCCCTGTCCCTGAAGTGTAACCATACCAGTATCTGTCCCTGAAGTGTAACCAGACCAACCCCTGTCCCTGAAGTGTAACCATACCAGCACCTTCCCTGAAGTGTAACCATACCCCCACCTGTCCCTGATGTGTAACCATACCACCAACAGCCCCTGAAATGTAACCATTCCCCCACCAGCCCCTGAAGTGCAACCATACCACCACCAGCCCCTGAAGTGTAACCATACCAGCACCTGACCCTGAAATGTAACCACACCACCCCATGTCCCTGAAGTTTAACCATACCACCACCAGCCCCTGAAGTGTAATCATGCGAGCATTTGTCTCTGAAGTGTATCCATAACACTCCCTGTCCCTGAAGGGTAACCATACCAGTATCTGTCCCTGAAGTGTAACCATACCAGCACCTATCCCTGAAGTGTAACCATACCAACCCTTGTCCCTGAAGTGTAACCTTACCAGTATCTGACCCTGAAATGTAACCACACCAGCACCTGACCCTGAAATGTAACCACACCACCACCACCACCTGAAGTGTAACCATACCACCACCAGCCCCTGAGGTGTAACAATACCAGCACCTTTTCCTGAAGTGTAACCACACCAGCAACTGACCCTGAAATGTAACCACACCACCCCCTGTCCCTGTTGTGTAACCATACCATCATCTCTCACTGAAGTGTAACCATATCAGCACCTGTCCCTGAAGTGTAACCATAACATCATCTCTCCCTGAAGTGTAATCATACCAGCACCTGTCCCTGAAGTGTAACCATACCAGCACCTGTCCCTGAAGTGTAACCATACCAGCACCAGTCCCTGAAGTCTAACCATAACACCCCCTCTCCCTGAAGTGTAACCGTAACACCCCCTCTCCCTTAAGTGTAACCATAGCAGTATCTCACGCTGAAATGTAACCATACCACCACCAGCCCCTAAAATGTAACCATACCCCCACCAGCCCCTGAAGTGTCATCATACCAGCACCTGGCCCTGAAGTGTAACCATACCAGCACCTGTCCCTGAAGTGTCAACAGACCAGCACCTGTCCCCAAAGTGTAACCATAACAGCACATCTCCCTGAAGTGTAACCATATAATAACCTGTCCCTGAAGTGTATCCATACCACCCCCTGTCCCTGGAGTGTAACCATACCATCACCTGTCCCTGAAGTGTAACCATAAAACACCTGTCCCTGAAGTGTAACCATACCACCACCAGCCTCTGAAGTGTAATCATGTGAGCCCTTGTCCCTGAAGTGTAACCATACCACCACCAGCCCCTGAAGTGTAATCATGTGAGCCCTTGTCCCTGAAGTGTAACCGTACCAGTGTCTGTCCCTGCAGTGTAACCATACCAGCACCTGTCCCAGAAGTGTATCCATACCACCCCCTGTCCCTGAAGTGTAACCATACCAACCCCGGTCCCTGAAGTGTAACCATACCAGTATCTGTCCCTGAAGTGTATCCATACCACCCCCTGTCCCTGAAATGTAACCATAAAACCACCTGTCCCTGAAGTGTAACCATTCCACTACCTGTCCCTGAAGTGTAACCATACCACCACCAGCCCCTGAAGTGTAACCATACCACCACCTGTCCCTGAAGTGTAACCATAAAATCACCTGTCCCTGAAGTGTAACCATTCCACTACCTCTCCCTGAAGTGTAACCATACCACCCCCTGTCCCTGAAGTGTAACCATTACCAACCCCTGTCCCCGAAGTGTAACCGTACCAGTATCTGTCCCTGAAGTGTAACCGTACCAGTATCTGTCCCTGAAGTGTAACCATACCACCCCCTGTCCCTGAAGTGTAACCATTACCAACCCCTGTCCCCGAAGTGTAACCGTACCAGTATCTGTCTCTGAAGTGTAACCGTACCAGTATCTGTCCCTGAAGTGTAACCGTACCAGTATCTGTCTCTGAAGTGTAACCATACCAGTATCTGTCCCAGAAGTGTAACCGTACCAGTATCTGTCTCTGAAGTGTAACCGTACCAGTATCTGTCTCTGAAGTGTAACCGTACCAGTATCTGTCCCTGAAGTGTAACCGTACCAGTATCTGTCCCTGAAGTGTAACCGTACCAGTATCTGTCCCTGAAGTGTAACCATACCAGTATCTGTCCCTGAAGTGTAACCGTACCAGTATCTGTCTCTGAAGTGTAACCGTACCAGTATCTGTCCCTGAAGTGTAACCGTACCAGTATCTGTCCCTGAAGTGTAACCGTACCAGTATCTGTCCCTGAAGTGTAACCATACCAGTATCTGTCCCTGAAGTGTAACCGTACCAGTATCTGTCCCTGAAGTGTAACCGTACCAGTATCTGTCCCTGAAGTGTAACCATACCAGTATCTGTCTCTGAAGTGTAACCGTACCAGTATCTGTCCCTGAAGTGTAACCATACCAGTGTCTTTCCCTGAAGTGTAACCATACCAGTATCTGTCCCTGAAGTGTAACCATACCACCCCCTGTCCCTGAAGTGTAACCGTACCAGTATCTGTCCCTGAAGTGTAACCGTACCAGTATCTGTCCCTGAAGTGTAATCGTACCAGTATCTGTCCCTGAAGTGTAACCGTGCAAGTCAGCAACAGAAACCATGAAAGAGCCATCAGGAGAGCTGGAGTATAGAAGTGAATGTTGAAGAGAGAGGGGGACAGTGCCCTCTGTTGACTGGTTTTACTCCTGCAGGAGATAAAGAGTTGGGACAAACACAATGCACACACACAGACTCAGGAGTGTTACACACACACAGACTCAGGTGTGTTACACACACACAGACTCAGGCGTGTTTACACACACACAGACTCAGGCGTGTTTACACACACACAGACTCGGGCGTGTTTACACACACACAGACTCGGGCGTGTTTACACACACACAGACTCGGGCGTGTTTATACACACACACAGACTCGGGCGTGCTACACACACACAGGCTCATGATGTGGGTGTCCAGTTTCTGTTTGGTCTACAGTCACACCATATCACTCACAACACCCTGCAGGAGCTTAAGTTCTGAAGCTGCCTGAGTGACACATGGTGCACCTTCTCTCCTCCAACCTGTATACCATTATCATTTACAATCCCCCCAGAAACATAATGGCTTTCTGTACGGACCATTTTAGCTATGCGTGTCCACCCATTCCCATGCTACATAATCATTTTCCTACCCAAGAATATCTTTTCAATATTCCTACTCTAAACTCATAAACTTCCACACAATGTATTTAATGTCACCAACCGTTCCTACTAGACACGTGCACACACACGGACTGTCCACCTGTGCAAACAGACAGACAGAAAGACAGACAGGGAGTGATATCTATGTGACTAGTTGAGAGGGAGGTAGCAGTGGGAAGTGGGAACCACACTATGTTTAGAACAAGGACAGTATACTGAACCGAACAAGAAACCCACAGTAGCTTTAACTTAAAGCCTCTCCCCCTCTCCAGTTCGCTCTCTCTCTCCCTCTCTCCGGTTCCCTCTCTCTCTCTCCCTTTCCAGTTCGCTCTCTCTCTCCCTTTCCAGTTCGCGCTCTCTCTCCCTCTCTCCGGTTCCCTCTCTCTCTCCCCTCTCCGGTTCCCTCTCTCTCTCTCCCTTTCCAGTTCGCTCTCTCTCTCCCTCTCTCCCTCTCTCTGGTTCCCTCTCCATCTGTTCCTCTCCGGTTCCCCCTCTCTCCCCACCTCTCGGTTCCACCTCTCTTCCCACCTCTCTGGTTCCACCTCTCTTCCCACCTCTCCGGTTCCACCTCTCTTCTCACCTCTCCGGTTCCACCTCTCTTCCCACCTCTCCGGTTCCACCTCTCTTCCCACCTCTCCGGTTCCACCTCTCTTCCCACCTCTCCGGTTCCACCTCTCTTCCCAACTCTCCGGTTCCACCTCTCTTCCCACCTCTCCGGTTCCACCTCTCTTCCCATCTCTCTGATTCCCTCTCTCTCTCCCCCTCTCCAGTTTCCTCTCTCTTCCCACCTCTCCGGTTCCACCTCTCTTCCCACCTCTCCGGTTCCACCTCTCTTCCCAACTCTCCGGTTCCACCTCTCTTCCCACCTCTCTGGTTCCCTCTCTCTCCCCCTCTCCAGTTTCCTCTCTCCATCTCTCTTTTTTTATCCCCCGCCCCCTCTCCTGATCTCCCTCTCACCCTCTCGCCATCTCTCTCTCCCCTGCTCTTTCTCTCTCCTCTCTCCCTCTCGCTCTCACTCCCCCTTCCCAATCTTTGTCCTCTCTCTCTCTAAGTCTTTGATGTAGGTAGAGCTCTAACACAGAGCCTCTCCAGACTCTACTTCCCCAGAATGCTAATTATCTCCCAGACTCCAGACTGTGTGTGTGTGTGTGTGTGTGTGTGTGTGTGTGTGTGTGTGTGTGTGTGTGTGTGTGTGTGTGTGTGTGTGTGTGTGTGTGTGTGTGTGTGTGTGTGTGTGTGTGTGTGTGCGTGTGTGTGCGCGTGTGCGACAGTGATTTCAAACATTGCCTGCCAGTACGAAAATAAGATGGACTGTAACCAAAAGTCCCCAAATCGAAATCCAGCATGCAGGAGGGTAGGCAGTCATGCCAAGGAATATTTGGGTCCCTCTTGCAAAAACACAAAGACAACACATTCATGGATAAATGAATGAGCAAACAAACAGACAAGTTGTGAATGAGTGTAAGGTGGTTCTGTGTAGATTGATCCTGTTGACTCTATACAGCTGGTCCATGTGTGGTTCTCATGGCTCAGGAACCTTACTTAGGCCAGGGGAAAGAAAGGCCTCATCCTCTTTCAACACAACACAGCCTATACTGCAAACACACCTCTACCCTGAACAGTACTACGGTTCTAGCATCTCTTCCTCTGTCTTTATCCCTCCCTCTATCCTTCTCTCTCTTTCTCTTTCTCTGTCTCTAACCCTCCCTCTATCCTCTATCCTTCCCTCTTTCTTTTCCTCTGTCTCTATCCCTCCCTCTATCCTTCTCTCTATTTATCTTCCTCTGTCTCTATCCCTCCCTCTATCCTCTATCCTTCTCTCTCTTTCTCTTCCTCTGTCTCTATCCCTCCCTCTATCCTCTATCCTTCTCTCTCTCCCTTCTCTCTCCCTCTTCCTCGGTCTATATCTCTCCCTCTATCCTTCTCTCTCCCTCTTTTCTCTCTTCTTCTTTCTTGGCTGTCGTTTCTAAAGCAAACCCTAGACTCACCACTACACTGTTATAACGTCCTAGATATTGGGGGAACAGTTTGGCCAGATCTATTTTTTCATTATCAGTGCGTCTGCTACCATCATTTCCACACAAATGCCATGTTGGCATGTCGGAGGTGGCATGTCACCATGGCGATGTGTGATTTATTTCTGGAACGACACCCACAGAGCACCAACGTCCCTCGCTCCGTCCGCCAAGCTGGGCACCGCACTGTCTATGAATCCCACTCCAACACTGAACGAGATGCCGGCAAAATTTTCTCTCTTTCTCACTTATATCAATCAGTGACGGAAAATAACAAGTCCCCTCTTTTTATCCTTAATTCACTCTTTCATTATGTTGTTATCCACTGTGTCCATCTCTTCCTGCTAACCCCTGTGTCCATCTCTTCCTGTTATCCCCTGTGTCCATCTCTTCCTGTTATCCCCTGTGTCCATCTCTTCCTGCTCTCCCCTGTGTCCGTCTCTTCATGTCATCCCCTGTGTCCATCTCTTCCTGTTATCCCCTGTGTCCATATCTTCCTGTTATCCCCTGTGTCCATCTCTTCCTGTTATCCCCTGTGTCCATCTCTGCCTGCTATCCCCTATGTCCATCTCTTCCTGTTATGCCCTGTGTCCATCTCTTCCTGTTATCCCCTGTGTCCATCTCTTCCTGCTATCCCCTATGTCCATCTCTTCCTGTTATGCCCTGTGTCCATCTCTTCCTGTTATCCCCTGTGTCCATCTCTTCCTGTTTTCCCCTGTGTCCATCTCTTCCTGTTATCCCCTGTGTCCATCTCTTCCTGCTATCCCCTATGTCCATCTCTTCCTGTTATGCCCTGTGTCCATCTCTTCCTGTTATCCCCTGTGTCCATCTCTTCCTGCTATCCCCTGTGTCCATCTCTTCCTGTTATCCCCTGTGTCCATCAATTCCTATTATCCCCTGTGTCCATCTCTTCCTGTTATCCCGTGTCCATCAATTCCTATTATCCCCTGTGTCCATCTCTTCCTGTTATCCCCTGTGTCCATCTCTTCCAGTTGTCCCCTGTGTCCATCTCTTCCTGTTATCCCCTGTGTCCATCTCTTCCTGCTATCCCCTATGTCCATCTCTTCCTGTTATCCCCTGTGTCCATCTCTTCCTGTTATCCCCTGTGTCCATCTCTTCCTGTTATCCCCTGTGTCCATCTCTTCCTGTTATCCCCTGTGTCCATCTCTTCCTGTTATGCCCTATGTCCATCTCTTCCTGTTATCCCATGTGTCAATCTCTTCCTGTTATCCCCTGTGTCCATCTCCTCCTGTTATCCAGTGTACATCTCTTCCTGCTACCCCCTGTGTCCATCTCTTCCTATTATCCCCTGTGTCCATCTCTTCCTGTTAACCCTGTGTCCATCTCTTCCTGTTATCCCCTGTGTCCATCTCTTCCTGTTATCCCCTGTGTCCATCTCTTCCTGTTATCCCCTGTGTCCATCTCTTCCTGTTATCCCCTGTGTCCATCTCTTCCAGTTGTCCCCTGTGTCCATCTCTTCCTGTTATCCCCTGTGTCCATCTCTTCCTGCTATCCCCTATGTCCATCTCTTCCTGTTATCCCCTGTGTCCATCTCTTCCTGTTATCCCCTGTGTCCATCTCTTCCTGCTCTCCCCTGTGTCCGTCTCTTCATGTCATCCCCTGTGTCCATCTCTTCCTGTTATCCCCTGTGTCCATCTCTTCCTGTTATCCCCTGTGTCCATCTCTTCCTGTTATCCCCTGTGTCCATCTCTTCCAGTTGTCCCCTGTGTCCATCTCTTCCTGTTATCCCCTGTGTCCATCTCTTCATGCTATCCCCTATGTCCATCTCTTCCTGTTATCCCCTGTGTCCATCTCTTCCTGTTATCCCCTGTGTCCATCTCTTCCTGTTATCCCCTGTGTCCATCTCTTCCTGTTATCCCCTGTGTCCATCTCTTCCTGTTATCCCATGTGTCAATCTCTTCCTGTTATCCCCTGTGTCCATCTCCTCCTGTTATCTAGTGTACATCTCTTCCTGCTACCCCCTGTGTCCATCTCTTCCTATTATCCCCTGTGTCCATCTCTTCCTGTTAACCCTGTGTCCATCTCTTCCTGTTATCCCCTGTGTCCATATCTTCCTGTTATCCCCTGTCTCCATCTCTTCCTGTTATCCCCTGTGTCCATCTCTTCCTGTTATCCCCTGTGTCCATCTCTTCCAGTTGTCCCCTGTGTCCATCTCTTCCTGTTATCCCCTGTGTCCATCTCTTCCTGCTATCCCCTATGTCCATCTCTTCCTGTTATCCCCTGTGTCCATCTCTTCCTGTTATCCCCTGTGTCCATCTCTTCCTGCTCTCCCCTGTGTCCGTCTCTTCATGTCATCCCCTGTGTCCATCTCTTCCTGTTATCCCCTGTGTCCATATCTTCCTGTTATCCCCTGTGTCCATCTCTTCCTGTTATCCCCTGTGTCCATCTCTTCCAGTTGTCCCCTGTGTCCATCTCTTCCTGTTATCCCCTGTGTCCATCTCTTCCTGCTATCCCCTATGTCCATCTCTTCCTGTTATCCCCTATGTCCATCTCTTCCTGTTATCCCCTGTGTCCATCTCTTCCTGTTATCCCCTGTGTCCATCTCTTCCTGCTCTCCCCTGTGTCCATCTCTTCCTGTTATGCCCTATGTCCATCTCTTCCTGTTATCCCATGTGTCAATCTCTTCCTGTTATCCCCTGTGTCCATCTCCTCCTGTTATCCAGTGTACATCTCTTCCTGCTACCCCCTGTGTCCATCTCTTCCTATTATCCCCTGTGTCCATCTCTTCCTGTTAACCCTGTGTCCATCTCTTCCTGTTATCCCCTGTGTCCATCTCTTCCTGTTATCCCCTGTGTCCATCTCTTCCTGTTATCCCCTGTGTCCATCTCTTCCTGTTATCCCCTGTGTCCATCTCTTCCAGTTGTCCCCTGTGTCCATCTCTTCCTGTTATCCCCTGTGTCCATCTCTTCCTGCTATCCCCTATGTCCATCTCTTCCTGTTATCCCCTGTGTCCATCTCTTCCTGTTATCCCCTGTGTCCATCTCTTCCTGCTCTCCCCTGTGTCTGTCTCTTCATGTCATCCCCTGTGTCCATCTCTTCCTGTTATCCCCTATGTCCATCTCTTCCTGTTATCCCCTGTGTCCATCTCTTCCTGTTATACCCTGTGTCCATCTCTTCCTGTTATCCCCTGTGTCCATCTCTTCCCGTTATCCCCTGTGTCCATCTCTTCCTGTTATCCCCTGTGTCCATCTCTTCCTGTTATCCCCTGTGTCCATATCTTCCTGTTATCCCCTATGTCCATCTCTTCCTGTTGTCCCCTGTGTCCATCTCTTCCTGTTATCCCCTATGTCCATCTCTTCCTGCTATCCCCTGTGTCCTTCTCTTCCTGTTATCCCCTGTCCATCTCTTCCTGAGATGGAAGGCTACCTGAAACATTTGACCCAAGTTAAACAATTTAAAGGCAATGCTACCAAATACTAATTGAGTGTATGTAAACTTCTGACCCACTGGGAATGCGATGAAAGAAATAAAAGCTGAAATAAATCATTCTTTCTACTATTATTCTGACATTCCACATTCTTAAAATGAAGTGGTGATACTAACTGACATAAAACAGGGAATTTTTACTCTGATTAAATGTATGGAATTGTGCAAAAACTGAGTTTAAATGTATTTGGCTAAGTTGTATGTAAACTTCTGACTTCAACTGTATGTGAAATAATTTACATGTAAACTTTTGGATGAGCCTATAAACAGAGCTATGAGAGATGTTTACTTCAGTGGAGCTGGAGAGAAAGAGTACGTGAAGGAGGCAGAAAAGGAGGGATGGAAGTGAGTGAATAACAGAGGGGAGGGGAAAGGGCTAATGGGTTCAAACCAACCTGAGCCTTCCATTTTCACTTCAGAGGTCAGCTGCAAACACACTCAGCCACTAATCGTTACCATGCATGCCACAGTCTGTCCACACAACAGGCATACACACATACGGACCCCCACACAAACTCACACAAACGCTCACTTACACACACGCTTACAAAACTGCTCTCATGCAGTACATATGTATGTGCATACAAAGGCATACAGTGTGTTGTCTCATACACTACAGTACACATGTTCCCACACAGACTAACACATGATGTCGCACAGACACCCCACACACACTCCGTAACCCAAACATCAAATAAATATCAGGGTCTGGGTCTGTTTGCCTTTGTTTTCATAGCCTGTGTAAGTTGTAAGTGCTGAGCTGTAAATGTAATGATATTTATGACTGTGCAAACACATCGGTCTCCTTCTGCCATGTCACACCCACACACACACATGCACCGTCACACACACCCCACTCAATGCAATATGCATGCTGGCATAATAAATGGAGACGGTAAGTGGTGCTGCAGCAGACAGCCTGTCAGGGAAAAAGAGGGATCAGGGGACTAGAGAACACGTAACACACACACTCATGTAACACACACACTCATGTAACACACACACTCACGTAACACACGCATGTCACAAATACACACACTGCTGCAGCGAGAGAATGCTAGAAACAGGGTCAGAGAGAGAGAGCGGCAAAGCTAAGTGGGAAAGGGGATTGGAGAAGGGGTTACTAGGGGAGAGAGAGAGAGAGAGAGACAGAGAGAGAGAGAGAGAGAGAGAGAGAGAGAGAGACAGAGAGAGAGAGAGAGAGAGAGAGAGAGATTGGGGAGGAAAAGAGTGGGGGTGATGAGCATGAGAAATGGGTAGAATGGGATGGGACAGAAAGAGAGAGAGAAAGGGTTAGAATACAATGTGATTTTTCACTTATTGGTAACAGCTCTTTTGTCAATATTTTAGAAAAATTTCAGAAATGTGCGTCCAGCCTTAGTGTGCACGGGTGTGTGTGTGTGTATGTGTACGTGTGTGTATCAGCTGTGTGTATCAGCTGTGTGTATCTGCTGTGTGTACCTGCTGTGTGTATATGCTGTGTTTATCTGTGTTGTGTATCTACTGTTTGTATCTACTGTGTGAATCTACAGTGTATCTACTGTGTGTATCTATTGTGTGTATATGCTGTGTGTATCTACCATGTGTATCTACCGTGTGTATCTACTGTGTGTGTCTGTTGTGTGTGTCTGCTGTGTGTATCTACTGTGTGTGTCTGTTGCGTGTCTGCTGTGTGTATCTACTGTGTGTATCTACTGTGTGTGTATCGGCTGCAGTGCATTTCTGTGGGGCAGATGAAGTATGTCTCTGTGTCCATAGGAATCGACCACAGTGGAGCGTTCCACTGATGTTCCACTGATGGATACCTCAGCCCTAATCGCTCCTCTGCTGCCTTCTGTTTCTCTCACTCGCACTTTACTTCACTTTCAGTCATTCATTTATCTCCCTCCTTCGTTCCCTCCCTCCCTCCATGCGCAGCACTGCGGCACACAAACAGAAACAAATCACAGATTTAATGAAATGATGGTTGGAGGAACGCCTACGGGGGTATTGGTTGTTTCAGTTTCCAGACAACTGCAGCAGATTAACCTGCAGTATCATACAACATACAAGATCTCTCATCAAAACAAGGTTCTGCACACTGACACTCTTGGTAACATGTTTGATTGAATGGGGAACATGCTACAGCCAACCCAGGGTGTGTATTGGAGCTGCTAGCTGAGAAGGTGAGAGGGGATGAGAGGGGGTGAGAGGGGATGAGAGGGGATTAGAGAGTTTACAGGGGATTAGAGGGGAGAGAGGGGGTGAGAGGGGATGAAAGGGGTGAGAGGAGTTATGAGGGGGTGAGAGGGGATTAGAGAGTTTAGAGGGGATGAGAGGGGGTGAGAGGGGATGAGAGGGGATTAGAGAGTTTAGAGGGGATTATAGAGGGGAGAGAGGGGGTGAGAGGGGATGAAAGGGGTGAGAGGAGATATGAGGGGGAGAGAGGGGGTGAGAGGGGATGAAAGGGGTGAGAGGAGATATGAGGGGGAGAGAGGGGGTGAGAGGGGATGAGAGGAGATGAGAGGGGGTTAGAGAGGATGAAAGGGGTGAGAGGGGGTGAGAAAGGATGAGAGGAGGAAATTAGAGAGTTTAGAGGAGATGAGAGGGGGTTAGAGAGTATGAAAGGGGTGAGAGGGGGTGAGAAAGGATGAGAGGAGGAAATTAGAGAGTTTAGAGGGGATTAGAGGGGAGAGAGGGGATGAGAGGGTGTGAGAGTGGGTGAGTTTCCATCTCATCTCCCATAATGCCTAGCTTGGTTTTTCAGCACTTTGAACTCCTTCCCTGAACAAATAAACACTTCCCTTACTGTCTGGACTCTCGAGACGTACTCTCCTCTTCCTCCATCGTTCATCCCTCCTTCTCTCAGGACCCCATGGAGAGGCTGTCACCAGCACTGTTTTCATTTTCTCTCTCCTTTCTGTTTGTTTTTTTAGAATAAAGGCTCATGGGCTGGCTGAGTAGTGGAGCACCTCCTTCACTCTGTTCTTTCCAGCCAGCAGTAGACTACCTTAATGACCCTGGCTCTTCTCTCTCTCCTATCCCAGCTGTCTCCACTCTGACTAGCGTTTCATCTGAGCTAAGGCAACAGGACCACCCCATGGGTTACACATACAACACACACACACACACACACACACACACACACGCACACACACACACACACACACACACACACACACACACACACACACACACACACACACACACACACACACACACACACACACACACACACACACACACACACACACGCACACACACACACACACACACACACACACACACACGCACACACACACACACACACACACACACACACACACACACACACACACACACACACACACACACACACACCACCTTGCTCAGCAGGTATTTAAGAACCAAGGGAGACAACAAGAGCGTAGTCATCTCTCCCTCTCCATTTATTCCCAAGGTTAAATACAGAGGCAATAAATGTGTTTTAAAAGCAAACTTTTTGAATTATGAGGAAGAGGGTCTCCATGATGAAACTTAAGAGCTGAGGCAGCAGGAATGAGATAATACACTGGAGAGAGATGGCTGAGATAAATTCAAAGCCTTGAGATAAAATCAAGATAAAGTGAATCCAATTCAAGGTGCAGAGAAAGTGCAGTTTTCTTTGAAAGATACGTAAAGAAACCTGGCAATGGGAAAATATTAGAATTTATATTTTTAGGTGTATTGGAGCAAATCAAAGGCCTTCCCGTAAGTCCCCATAACACAATGTCACTGGCCAGTGTGACACAATATCTGTCATAGTAACACTGCAAACAACATTGCACCAACATACTTTGCTTGTGACGCATATGAGAAAATACAACTATGGGCAAAAATGTTATCTCGCAAACACCTGCCTCTGGAAAAGGTTGCCCTATGTCATCAATCATATTGGATTAACTAAAGATCAGTAGGAATTGACGTGATGGCTGTTGTCAAGGCAATTTACTATTAACCAATTATTGGAATTATGAGTGCATAATGAGAGAACGCTACTAATTTGTTTCAGTCACCACACATGTACACACACACACGAGTGAACACAAATACACACACACACGAGTGAACACAAATACACACACACAAACAAATGCACAGTCAGACTAAATATACAGTACCAGTCAAAAGTTTGGACACACCTCCAAAAAAAACAAAAAATAAAATACAATGTTAATGGTCACATACACATGTTTAGCAGATGTTAATGGTCACATACACATGGTTAGCAGATGTTAATGGTCACATACACATGGTTAGCAGATGTTAATGGTCACATACACATGGTTAGCAGATGTTAATGGTCACATACACATGTTTAGCAGATGTTAATGGTCACATACACATGGTTAGCAGATGTTAATGGTCACATACACATGGTTAGCAGATGTTAATGGTCACATACACATGGTTAGCAGATGTTAATGGTCACATACACATGTTTAGCAGATGTTAATGGTCACATACACATGTTTAGCAGATGTTAATGGTCACATACACATGGTTAGCAGATGTTAATGGTCACATACACATGGTTAGCAGATGTTAATGGTCACATACACATGGTTAGCAGATGTTAATGGTCACATACACATGGTTAGCAGATGTTAATGGTCACATACACATGTTTAGCAGATGTTAATGGTCACATACACATGTTTAGCAGATGTTAATGGTCACATACACATGGTTAGCAGATGTTAATGGTCACATACACATGGTTAGCAGATGTTAATGGTCACATACACATGTTTAGCAGATGTTAATGGTCACATACACATGGTTAGCAGATGTTAATGGTCACATACACATGTTTAGCAGATGTTAATGGTCACATACACATGTTTAGCAGATGTTAATGGTCACACACACATGGTTAGCAGATGTTAATGGTCACATACACATGGTTAGCAGATGTTAATGGTCACATACACATGTTTAGCAGATGTTAATGGTCACATACACATGGTTAGCAGATGTTAATGGTCACATACACATGGTTAGCAGATGTTAATGGTCACATACACATGGTTAGCAGATGTTAATGGTCACATACACATGATTAGCAGATGTTAATGGTCACATACACATGGTTAGCAGATGTTAATGGTCACACACATGGTTAGCAGATGTTAATGGTCACATACACATGGTTAGCAGATGTTAATTGTCACATACACATGGTTAGCAGATGTTAATGGTCACATACACATGTTTAGCAGATGTTAATGGTCACATACACATGGTTAGCAGATGTTAATGGTCACATACACATGGTTAGCAGATGTTAATGTTCACATGCACATGGTTAGCAGATGTTAATGGTCACATACACATGGTTAGCAGATGTTAATGGTCGCATACACATGGTTAGCAGATGTTAATGGTCATATACACATGGTTAGCAGATGTTAATGTGAGTGTAGCGAAATGCTTGTGCTTCTAGTTCCGACCATGCAGTAATATCTAACAAGTAATCTAACCTAATAATTTCACAATAGCTACCTTATACACACAAGTGCAAAGGAATGAATAAGAATAAGTACATATAAATATATGAATGAGCGATGGCCGAACGGCAAGATGCAGTAGATGGTATAGAGTACAGTATATACAAATGAGATGGGTAATGTAGGGTATGTAAACATTATATAAAGTGGCATTGTTTAAAGTGACTAGTGATACATTTATTACATCCAATTCTTAATTATTAAAGTGGCTAGAGATTTGAGTCAGTATGTTGGCAGCAGCCACTCAATGTTAGTGATGGCTGTTTAACAGTCTGATGGCCTTGAGATTGAAGCTGTTTTTCAGTCTCTCGATCCCAGCTTTGATGCACCTGTACTGACCTCGCCTTCTGGATGATAGCGGGGTGAACAGGCAGTGGCTCGGGTGGTTGTTGTCCTTGATGATCTTTTTGGCATTCCTGTGACATCAGGTGAAGGTGTCCTGGAGGGCAGGTGGTTTGCCCCCGGTGATGCATTGTGCACTACCCTTTGGAGAGACTTATGATTGTGGGCGGAGCAGTTGCCACACCAGGCAGTGATACAGCCCGACAGGATGCTCTCGATTGTGCATCTGTAAAAGTTTGTGAGTGTTTTTTGTGACAAGCCAGATTTCTTCAGCCTCCTGAGGTTGAAGGGGCCCTGTTGCACCTTCTTCACCACGCTGTCTGTGTGGTTGGACCATTTCAGTTTGTCCGTGATGTGTACGCCAAAGAACTTAAAACTTTCCACCTTCTCCACTACTGTCCTGTCGATGTTGATAGGGGGGTGCTCCCTCTGCTGTTTCCTGAAGTCCATGATCATCTCCTTTGTTTTGTTGACATTGAGTGTGAGGTTATTTTCCTGACACCACACTCCGAGGGCCCTCACCTCCTCCCTGTAGGCCGTCTTGTTGTTGTTGGTAATCAAGCCTACCACTGTAGTGTCGTCTGCAAACTTGATGATTGATTTGGAGGCGTGCATGGCCACGCAGTCATGGTTGAACAGGGAGTACAGGAGAGGGCTGAGAACACACCCTTGTGGGGCCCCAGTGTTGAGGATCAGCGGGGTGGAGATGTTGTTTCCTACCCTCACCACCTGGGGGCATCCCGTCAGAAAGTCCAGGACCCAGTTGCACAGGGCGGGGTCGAGACCCAGGGTCTCGAGTTTAATGACGAGTTTGGAGGGTACTAGGGTGTTAAATGCTGAGCTGTAGTCAATGAACAGCATTCTTACATAGGTATTCCTCTTGTCCAGATGGGTTAGGGCAGTGTGCAGTGTGATTGCGAGTAGGTCGTCTGTGGACCTATTGGGGCGGTAAGCAAATTGGAGTGGGTCTAGGGTGTCAGGGAGGGTGGAGGTGATATGATCCTTGACTAGTCTCTCAAAGCACTTCATGATGATGGAAGTGAGTGCTACAGGGCAATAGTCGTTTAGCTCAGTTACCTTAGCTTTCTTGGGAACAGGAACAATGGTGGCCCTCTTGAAGCATGTGGGAACAGCAGACTGGGATAGGGATTGATTGAATATGTTCGTAAACACACCAGCCAGCTGGTCTGCGCATTCTCTGAGGACACGGCTAGGGATGCCATCTGGGCCGGCAGCCTTGCGAGGGTTAACACATTTACATTAGCTGCGGTGAAGGAGAGCCCGCAGGTTTTGGTAGCGGGCCATGTCAGTGGCACTGTATTGTCCTCAAAGCGAGCAAAGAAGTTGTTTAGTATGTCTGGGAGCATCGTGGTCCATCGTGGACAACATCGTGGTCCACGACGGGGCTGGTTTTCTTTTTTTGTCCGTGATTGACTGTAGACCCCGCCACATACCTCTTGTGTCTGAGCCGTTGAATTGCGACTCTACTTTGTCTCTATACTGACTCAGCTTATTTGATTGCCTTGTGGAGGGAATAGTTACACTGTTTGTATTCTGTCATGTTTCCGGTCCCCTTGCCATGATTAAAAGCAGCGGTTCGCGCTTTCAGTTTTGCGTGAATGTTGCCATCAATCCACAGTTTCTGGTTGGGGAAGGTTTTAATAGTCGCCGTGCGTACAACATCACTTGCTAATAAACTCCCTCACTGAATCAGCGTATACATCACTGTTGTCGTCCAACGCTATCCGGAACTTATCCCAGTCCATGTGATCGAAGCAATCTTGAAGCGTGGAATCAGATTGGTCGGACCAGCGATGAACAAACCTGAGCATGGTTGTTTTCTGTTTTAGTTTCTGTCTATAGGCTGGGAACAGCAAAATGGAGTTGTGGTCAGATTTGCAGAAAGGAGGGCAAGGGAGGGCTTTGTATGCTTCGCGGGAAGTTAGAGTAACAATGATCCAGAATTTTGCCAGCCCGGGACGCGCATTCGATATGCCGATCAAATTTAGGGAGCCTTGTTTTTATATTAGCCTTGTTAAAATCCCCAGCTACAATAAATGCAGCCTCAGGATATGTAGTTTCCAGTTTACATAGAGTCCAATGAAGTTCTTTCAGGGCCGTCAAGGTGTCTGCTTGGGGGGTATATACACGACAGTGATTATAATCGAAGAGAATTCTCTTTGTAAGTAATGCGGTCGACGTTTGATTGTAAGAAATTCTAGGTCAGGTGAACAAAGGACTTGAGTTCCTGTATGATGTTATGATCCCACCACGACTCGTTAATCATAAGGCATACACCCCCGCCCTTCTTCTTACCAGAGAGATGTTTGTTTCTGTCGGCGCGATGTGTGAAGAAACCAGGTGGCTGTACTGACTCTGATAATTTATCCTGAGTGAGCCATGTTTCCATGAAGCAGAGAATATTACAATCTCTGATGTCTCTCTGGAAGGCAACCCTTGCTCAGATTTCGTCTACCTTGTTGTCAAGAGACTGGACATTGGCGAGTAGTATACTCGGGAGCGGTGGGCGATGTGCCCATCTACGGAGCCTGACCAGAAGACCGCTCCGTCTGCCCCTTCTGCGGTGCCGTTGTTTTGGGTTGCCTGCTGGGATCCGATCCATAGTCCTGGGTGGTGGACCAAACAGAGGATCCGCTTTGGGAAAGTAGTATTCCTGGTCATAATGTTGGTAAGTTGACGTTGCTCTTAAGTCAAATAGTTCCTCCCGGCTGTATGTAATAAGACGTAAGATTTCCTGGGGTAACAGTGTAAGATATAATCCATAAAAAAAAAAAATACTGCATAGTTTCCTATGAACGTGAGGCGAGGCGGCCATCTCTGTTTTTCTTTATTTTTACTATTTTCTACATTGTAGAATAACATTAAAGGCATCAAAACTATGAAATAGCACATATGGAATCATGTACTAACCAATAAAGTGTTCAACAATGCAAAATATATTGTATATTTGAGACTCTTCGGAGTAGCCACACTTTGCCCTGATGACAGCTTTGCACACTCTTGGCATTCTCTCAACCAGCTCCATGAGGTAGGCACCTGGAATGCATTTCAAAAAAACAGGTGTGCCTTGTTAAAAGTTAGTTTGTGGAATTGATTTCCTTCTTAATGCATTTGAGCGAATGAGTTGTGTGTGACAAGGTAGGAGTGGTAGACAGAAGATAGCCCTATTTGGTAAAAGACCAAGTCCATATTATGGGAAAAACAACCCAAATAAGCAAAGAGAAACGACAGTCCATCATTACTTTAAGACGTGAAGGTCAGTAAATGCGGAACATTTTAACTTAAAGTTTCTACAAGTGCAGTCACAAAAACCATCGAGCGTTATGATGAAACTCGCTCTCATGTGGATTGCCACAGGAAAGGAAGACCCAGAGTTACCTCTGCTGCAGAGGATAAGTTCATTAGAGTTACCAGTCTTAGAAATTGCAGTCCAAAATAATGCAGACACATCTCAACCAAATCTGTTCAGAGAAGACTGTGTGAATCAGGACTTCCTGGTCTAATTGCTGCTAAGAAACCACTACTAAAGTCCACCAATCAAAAGAAAAGACTTGCATGGGCCAAGAAACACTAACAATGGACATTAGACCGAAGGATATCTGTCCTTTGGTCTGATGAGTCCAAATTTGAGATTTTTGGTTCCAAATGCTTTGTCTCTGTGAGACGCAGAGTAGGTGAACAGATTATCTCTGCATGTGTGGTTCCCAAAATGAAGCATGGAGGAAGAGGTGTAGGGGTGCTTTGCTTGTGACACTGTCAGTGATTTATTTAGAATTCAAGGCACACTTTACCAGCATGGCTACCACAGCATTCTGCAGTGATACGCACTCCCATCTGGTTTTTGCTTAGTGGGACTATCATTTGTTTTTCAACAGGACAATGACCCAACACAACTCCAGCCTGTGTAAGGGCTATTTGATCGAGACAAAGAGTGGTGAAGTGCTGCATCAGATGACCTGGCCTCCACAATCACCCGACCTCAAGCCAATTGAGATGGTTTGGGATGAGTTGGACTTCAGAGTGAAGGAAAAGCAGCCAACAAGTGCTCAGCATATGTGGGAACTCCTTCAAGACTGTTGGAAAAGCAATCCTCATGAAGCGGCTGTCATCAAGGCAAAGTGTGTCTACTTTGAGGAAAAACACTTTTTTGGTTACTACATGATTCCATATATGTTATTTCATAGTGTTGATGTCTTCACTATTATTCTACAATGTAGAAAATAGTAAAAATAAAGAAAAACCCTTGAAGGAATAGGTGTATCCAAACTTTTGACTGGTACTGTATTTAAGTGGAGAGAGAGCGAAAGAAAGAGAGAGAGCAGAGAGAGAGAGAGAGAGCGAGAGAGAGAGCGAGAGAGCGAGAGCAAGAGAGAGAGAGAGCGATAGAGAGCGAGAGAGAGAGAGAGAGAGAGAGAGAGAGCGAGCGAGAGAGAGAGAGAGCGAGAGAGCGAGAGAGCGAGAGCAAGAGAGAGAGAGAGAGATAGAGAGCGCGAGAGAGAGAGAGAGAGAGCGAGAGAGAGAGAGAGAGAGAGAGAGAGAGAAAGGAATAGAGAAAGAGAGAGAAATATATAGAGATAGCGATAAAGAGAGAGAGAAAAGGGAGAGAGGGGAGAAAGAGAGAGAGAGAGATAGATAGAAATAGTAGAGGGAAATAGTGAGAGAGAGAGAGAGATATATATATAAATAGTAGAGGGAAATAGTGAGAGAGAGAGAGAGAGAGAGAGAGAGAGAGAGAGAGAGAGAGAGAGAGAGAGAAAGAAAGAAAGAGAGAGATAAAGATATAGAGAAAGCGATAAAGAGAGAGAGAAAAGAGAAAGAAAGAAAGAAAGAAAGAGGAGAGAGAGAAAGAAAGAGGAGAGAGAGGGATAGAGAGTGCAGAGAGAGAGAGATAGAAATAAAGACATGGTAGAAGGAGGGAGGTGAAAAGGTAGAATAAAAGAAAGAGAGTGAAACACACAGGGATATGAGGACATCTCATCGTTGGTCAGGCCGTCAGCTGCACATCTGTTTAAAGCATTAGAGCCCAGCTAGCACTTCATAGGACCAAAGCTAAGAGATTGATAGCACTTCACAAGACCCAAAAACAACTCACCCCATACCCCAATCCCCCCACCCCCCAACCCCCATCCACTAGCTCCAGAGAAGCAGTCGGCAAAGCAGCATATCTGGTGGATCCTGACATTTCATGGGTCATTTCTGTTGAAACCCACACAGACATGCATGGACACACACACTAGTCATGGTGGTGGAATCCACGGGTCTTTCAAGAAACTCTATTAAACTTTATTATTCCTATTACTCCTTTTTGTCCGCAGCGGAGCTGGCGTCCTTCACACCGATACCAGCCCAAGGTATGTGCTGTGAAAACAGCCTGCTGACAAGACATCCATCACCTTGTCCTTCTCTGCTCCCTGACTGCGGTGCACAAGTTATGATTGGAGCAGAGGACAATTCCTAGGCAGACAGAACAAGAAAATAAAATGAATGTTCACCCCGACTGAAGGATAGTAGATCTCTTTGACTCTCCCTCCATGAACGTGAAGAGAGAAGTGAGAGGGGGATGACATAGACTGACCAGGTAAATCCAGGTTAAAGCTAGGATCCCTCATTGATGTCACTTGTTAAATCCACTTCAATCACTGTAGACAGAGGGGAGGAGACAGGTTAAAGAAGGATGTTTAAGCCTTGAGATAATTGAGACATGGATTGTGTCTGTGTGCCATTCAGAGGGTGACTGGGCAAGACAAAATATTAAAGTGCCTTTGAACGTGGGTATGGTAGTAGGTGCCAGGGGCACCGGTTTGTGTCAAGAACCGCAACACTGCTGGGTTTTTTAATCTCAACAGTTTCCTGTGTGCATCAAGAATGGTCCACCACCCAAAGGAGATCCAGCCAACTTGACACAACTGTGGGAAGCATTGGAGTAAACATGGGCCTGCATCCCCGTGGAATGCTTTTGACACCTTGTAAAGTCCCTGCCCCTATTCAGAGAGGAGCAAAAAAAACTCTCCTTCCCTGGCAATAGATAACAGTAAAACCCCTTACACCATTTCTTAAATGCCTCCACAAGGTTTCTGACTGACTGGCTGTATTTCCAAGTTAACTTATTTTTTTATGGCAGATGTTAAACAAATGTTCTGCTTGCATTCTGGGAAATGATTAGGTTTGAACCCAGGGTGGGTTTAACCCAGAAAAATGTCACTCACCCTGTGGTAGAATGGTCTAATGTGAAAATGCCATGCGCTGTGGCTGTAATGGATTCACTAAGGAGATGGATTTGGTATCTGACTTGGAACTCAAACAATGGAAACCTATGCTACATTCAACATTTATTAGGCTGCATTCAATAACCTAACCACAAATACAGTGAAAGATGACTGGGAAGATGAATGGGAACAGCAACTAGACCTATTATCCTGCATGGCTGCCATCTTGGACAGGATGTCCATCATCTATTACAGGAGCTGCATTAGTTTAATAACGGCAAGATCCCGAACAGATTCCCTCCAATCAATTTCCATTGTGATTGGTCACCCAATCCGATGTCTCTCCATGTGTCAATGACATTTTCAATAGAACTCGATAGCAGTTTTAAAGATGGGACTTAACTAGAGAATTGGAGACAAGTTGAGTTACCCATGTTGAAAGGCATTCCCTGTAAAATCACTGTGGTGGTTGGCTGCTTGGTGTTTCCACAGACACTCCACACTCCATGACCCCCTTTCTGAGAGTGGCTCCCCTGTGGACTGAGATGTGAAAATGTGTGTGTTAAAAGAGTTGAAGCTTTGGGGCGAGACACACGCGCACACGCACACAAGCAGAAACACACACACAGGCAGCCAGAAACACACAAACACACACTGGTGCAGTACATGCTCTGCTGATGACTCTGCTGACATACAAGACCTGACACTTGGGGCAGTGTGCTTTCAAAGCCCCAGTCAAGTGAGAGGTTTGTGTCTCTAAAACCTAGAAAAAAAAACATTTCTTCAGCAGCTTCTCAGGGCCTCAATCCATTTCTCTCCCTCCCCGTCTCTCTCTCCCTCCCCCTCTCTCTCTCTCTCTCTCCCTCCCTCTCTCTCTCTCCTTCCCTCTCTCTCTCTCCCTCCCCCTCTCTCTCTCCTTCCCCCTCTCTCTCTCCATCCCCCTCTCTTACTCGCTCTCTGTTTCTCCCTTCCCTCCGCTCTCTGTCTCTCCCACAGTCTAACGAGGTGAGGAAAAGTCAGAGAACATGTTTTGTGTGCGCCTGTGTGTCTGTGTGCGTACATGCGTGTGTGTGTTGGAGGGGAGAGTAGAAGGTGAAATACAGCAGGGGAACCCTGTTATGACAGGATCACGACTGAGACAGGCCAGAGCAACGCTTCCTACCGACACACTCACAAAGACATCTACCCTGATCCGGATCTCAACAGACTCCATCCAAAACAGGAGTGTAAATATCATTGCACTGAAACACAGTCCCCATGACACACACACACACACACACACACACACACACACACACACACACACACACACACACACACACACACACACACACACACTGTTACGTTCCCCAGTTTATGTGTTGTAGTTTGTGTATTTGCATGTGTTTTATTTCAGGAAATGGCTTCCTGAAATCCCTCAAGCAGCTGATTGGTCGACTCCAGGGCTAATTGGAGAGCTGACCCCGCCCCCTCGTCAAGACACAGCTGTCTCCAATTACCCATTCCTTCTGAAGCTATATAAAAGCCAGTGTTCTGTTCAGGAGAGAGAGATTTTGGAGGTAGGGATTACTGAGAGAGATTTGCTGGGAGGTCATTGCAAAGCGATTGTTTGTGATAGAGATTTGCTGGGAGGTCATTGCAGAGCGATTGATTGTGATAGAGAGATTTTGCTAGAGGTTGATTTTGATGGGAGTTCATTGCTGGGAAGTTGGTATGTTCTGTGAGTTTGTTGCACAGGTAGAGCTTATTTGATGTCCTTTGTTTTTTAGTTTGTTTGTGAAATTGTTTAATATTCTGTTTCATTTGTTCCCAGAGGGGAAGGGGAAGGCACCTTGGGAGTGCTTAGGCAAGAGGCCTGCGGGCATACATATACCCCTAGTATATTCACTGTCTAGGCACACTAGGTAAGACCTGGGCGGACCACCCCCTGTATTTTGGTTAGGGCACCAGGTGGTGCAAATTAGGTAAGTAGTGGGTAGGCAGGTAAGATAGGAGAGGGGGGGGCTTTGAGATTTACTTTCTTTGCTTTGGTTCCGTCCAGCCCCTTTTCCCTATATTACCGTGTAAAGGAATAAAGTCCTTGTAAACGGTACCACATTCTGCCTGTTGTCATCCTTACTCGCACCTACAGTCCATACCTTTTTCGCTTCACGGAGAGTTTAGTTGTAGCAGGGTGTTGCGTTCCCTCTTCATAGAGGCGTGCGTAACACACACACACACACACACAGTCTTCAGCAGTAATACATCAATAAGAATGGTGGGTTTAGAATCCAGTTGAATGTTTTTAATGAGAAAAATGATACTCTGCCAGGGAATTGTAACATGGGAGAGAGAGTGTTATTGAGCTTTCCAGGAGGGATGAAGACAGGAAAAGAGCAGAAGAAATGTAACGCTAAACCCAGAACGTCAAGGTAAAGGAAAGACATCGTAAATTACATCACATAATGAAGTAGTGCTGTATATATTATCAGGTTTTCTACTGGCTAGCCATGAACCTGGTGGATAGCTTTGAGTGACATTCATTACTGTAATTCAATGTGAATGTTCAACGAGCAGGATGCCAACGAACACTAAATGTCAATTAGAAATGATAAACGAGTTGGTACATGTTACCATTATTGGCATATTGATTTCTGAGTTAGAACAGTCCCTAAGGACCAGGACTGCTCAAAGACACCGGATGGCTATAGTAGCCCACAGTGCCATACCCTGGTAGATGTCAATGCACTAATGAAAAATAAACACCAACCCTGGTGACACATGGCAGCCATTTTGTGCCAAAACCAGTTTTCAACAGTCCTTTCAGCATAGAGCTCTATAGAATGAAAGGAAATTAACTAATGCAATCCATTATCAGGGAATCACTGTTTCGTTCTCACTCGTCAAAGTGAGGCTGGAAGTCAAGGATATTCACTATCAAAAGATCTAATGATGTTACTGATGAGGTAGCAGACGAGAAAGAACATTGAAATAACTGTCAGCTTCAGAGATTGTGGTTCCAGGCACTATAATTGCTGACAAGATCCAGACATACAGTACATCACACTCCCTAACACATGCATACACACAGGCATGCACACATGCTTTAACACACACACACACACATACTCACACACATACACACACACGCACGAACAAACATATGCACGCACACACACACACACACACACACACACACACACACTGAAAGTAACAGTCTCTTTATTGACATTGACAGATCCAACCTGAGCAGAGATGATAATAGACAGAGAGCTTGGTTTCCCATTTGAGTTCCAGTAGAAGAATGTCAAGCTAAATAAACAGAGTGTCTATCAGAGGACTGATCCATCCCTGACTCCCTACTCACTCCCTACTCACTCCCTACTGAATGGATCAGGGTGTTCTGCTACAGACAGTTACACAGAGCAGGGTTCAACACGCACACACACACACACACACATGTACATATAGCCTAACAAACACATACTCTCATGCAAGTACACTTACACACACAAAAATGTGCACATACTCTATGAACATGTATACATTCACACACTCTCACAAAATGCATGTTAATGTCCGCACACTCATGGCAACATGTCAAGACAAATGTTAACTTACTCCCTTATGAATGTGTTCACACATACCCGCAAAAACTCTAGCACATGCAGCAGTATGAGCAATGACGCTTGCCCACACACATGCCAAAGTGCCAGGAAGAATATACACCAACAAATGCCAAATCATGCTCCAACATGCGTCAATGTATTTATGCTTACATTCACTCACAGGTACATGCCAAGCTTTCACACAAGCACACTGTATGAAAATACACATAGACCAACGCAGCATAAAGCCAAGACAAACACACATGCAGATATGTACACACGACACACCCCTCTTCTACATGGAGTCTGGAAATTGTCCCAGAACAGGGAGTAGAATGAACTAATCTTATTAAATGTATGTGATTTTTAGAGAGAGCATGGAGCATGTCTTTGTGTGATTACATCTCTCTACGTGTGAATGAGTAGGTAGGGGTGTGTGTGTGTGTGTGTGTGTGTGTGTGTGTGTGTGTGTGTGTGTGTGTGTGTGTGTGTGTGTGTGTGTGTGTGTGTGTGTGTGTGTGTGTGTGTGTTTTAGTGTGTGCGTGCGTGTGTGTGTGTGTGTTTTGGGCTATCAATGGCAAGTGACTATCAGGCAGTGTATTTTTGGCTTAGGGCTGCTCCTTCTCTCCAGTTCCATGGACAATCTCCACCCTGCTTGTGCTTTCTGCTCTCTGGCACATTATGGCATATTTGGGGAAAGTTTTGACTTATGGTCTCTGTAAAACGTTAGCCCAGAGGGTGTGAACGAAAAAGGACCTTGAAACAAAACGGTGGGATTTATTTATTTCTTATTCACCAACACTTGAGAAGTACTTGCAGACACCTGTACATAGTATCCTGATAAAGACACCTATCACACACTAATAGCAAGAGAGATGGAGAGAGAGGATGGCACATGAGTTAAAAGTCTGGCACACTCTCTCATCATGTGTTGAAATAAGACTAGTCTCAGGAAGTTTAGCATTTAGTTACCCACCAATCATGTTTCTGGTTCCTGGATCCATCAAAGAGAAATATCAGAACACCTTACATGTAAACCCTGAGCAAGTAGTCTGGGGGTTGAGCAGGAGAATCCTGATGAAGTTGTACTTGACTGAATCGATACAGAACGGAGAGAAGGAGGAGGAGCTGAGAGTGACTGTGTTCACGAAGATCGAACACGCTTAGAAAAACTCATTGATTGTGGTCATGGCTGGCCGAGTTCTCCTATTTGGTTACTCATCTATTTCTGCTGTGTGCTGAGATCAAGAGTTTCACTCCCTCCTTTCTCCTCCTTTTCTTTTAACTCTCCACATCGGGGATGGACGAGCCAGCTGCCGGAGACACAACTCCATACTGAACCAGTGAACAGAGAAGTTCATGGAAACCTATCATTGCTTAGTTAGAACTTGTACAAGCAATGGTCTGAATGTGCTCATACAAAAAATATTGTCAAGCCGCATAAAGTATAAACAATTTGGGAATTCTATCAAAACGTCACTATATCACTTATGATTATCAAAAGCCCACTGAAGGGGTGGAGAAAAGTATAACATGACTAAACAGATAGGAATGTGTTTCTGAGTGAAACTGACCACTGAGGGAACATGGCAATTGATGCACTGAAGTAAAAGGGACTGGCTGATGTTTGTTGTATGGCTTCCTAAAGTCATTCATCCAAGGACCCTGTCTCCCCCTGTCAGTGTCCTTACAGAAAAAACTGATGATTTCACATGCAATTTCACATATAAAATAATGTGAAAACATGTTATTGGAACACTTAAATGTGATCACATGTTTTCACATGATGCTTCACATGTTCTCATATTAACTTCACATATGATCACATGAAAACGTGTTTTTGAAACACTTCACAAGTTCATGTGAAATGAATGTGGCTTTTCCATAAGGTTGACATTAGAAAGAAAGCGAGGCGGGTGTAGGAAGGAGGGAGACAGGGAGGAGAGAGACAGGGAGGAGAGAGACAGGGAGGACGGAGACAGAGAGGAGAGAGACAGGGAGGACGGAGACAGGGAGAACGGAGACAGGGAGGACGGAGGAGGGAGACAGGGAGGACGGAGACAGGGAGGAGGGAGACATGGAGGAGGGAGACAGGGAGGAGAGAGACAGGGAGAACGGAGACAGGGAGAACGGAGACAGGGAGGACGGAGGAGGGAGACAGGGAGGACGGAGACAGGGAGGAGGGAGACATGGAGGAGGGAGACAGGGAGGAGAGAGACAGGGAGGACAGAGACAGGGAGGACAGGGGAGGGAGACAGGGAGAATGGAGACAGGGAGGACGGAGGAGGGAGACAGGGAGGAGGGAGACAGAGAGGAGAGAGACAGGGAGGAGGGAGACAGGGAGGACGGAGACAGGGAGGACTGAGACAGGGAGGACGGAAGAGGGAGACAGGGAGGAGGGAGACAGGGAGGACGGAGACAGGGAGGACGGAGGAGGGAGACAGGGAGGACGGAGACAGAGAGGAGAGAGACAGGGAGGACGGAGACAGAAAGGAGAGAGACAGGGAGAAGGGAGACAAGGAGGACGGAGACAAGGAGGACGGAGACAGGGAGGACGGAGACAGGAAGGACGGAGACAGGGAGGAGGGAGACAGGGAGGACGGAGACAGGGAGGAGAGAGACAGGGAGGACGGAGACAGGGAGGATGGAGACAGGGAGGAGGGAGGACGGAGACAGGGAGGAGGGAGACATGGAGGAGCGAGACAGGGAGGATGGAGACAGAGAGGAGAGAGACAGGGAGGAGAGAGACAGGGAGGAGGGAGACAGAGAGGATGGAGACAGGGAGGACGGAGACAGGGAGGACGGAGACAGGGAGGAGGGAGACAGGGAGGACGGAGACAGAGAGGAGAGAGACAGGGAGGATGGAGACAGGGAGGATGGAGACAGGGAGGAGGGAGGACGGAGACAGGGAGGAGGGAGACATGGAGGAGCGAGACAGGGAGGATGGAGACAGAGAGGAGAGAGACAGGGAGGAGAGAGACAGGGAGGAGGGAGACAGAGAGGATGGAGACAGGGAGGACGGAGACAGGGAGGACGGAGACAGGGAGGAGGGAGACAGGGAGGACGGAGACAGGGAGGAGGGAGACAGGGAGGAGAGAGACAGGGAGGACAGAGACAGGGAGGATGGAGACAGGGAGGAGAGAGACAGGGAGGAGGGAGGAGGGAGACAGGGAGGACGGAGACAGCGAGGAGAGAGACAGCGAGGAGAGAGACAGGGAGGAGAGAGACAGGGAGGAGGGAGACAGGGAGGAGGGAGACAGGGAGGACGGAGACATGGAGGAGAGAGACAGAGAGGAGTGAGACAGAGAGGAGGGAGACAGGGAGGAGGGAGACAGGGAGGAGGGAGACGTGGAGGAGAGAGACAGAGAGGAGTGAGACAGGAAGGAAGGAGACAGAGAGGAGGGAGACAGGGAGGAGGGAGACAGGGAGGAGAGAGACAGAGAGGAGGGAGACAGGGAGGAGGGAGACAGTGAAAGGTAAACAAAGACAGATAGAAAGAGAGGTAGAACTATAGACAGCGAGAGAGTGAAATGTATTGGCTGACAAGCTTGTGAACCATGTCAAAATCCATTACAGCAATTTCAGTTTAGGTATATGAGAGATGAGAAAAGGTAGATTTTGGTTTTATTGCAAAAGAAAATTGAAATGGCAGCTATTGAGCTCCATGAATTATAGATTCCATCACGGCTTGTCAAGGTTGAGTTATCACTGTATAGACACACAAATCCACACCACACACAACTCATCCTTGTTACAACCACCTTTTTCCTTTTCTCTCTATCCCTTTCAAAGATATTTGATGCTTACTGAATGGATGTTTATATTATCAGCAGATGCCAGTAGGGTTATCATACCATCATCCTATTGAGAAATGAATAGATGTTTATATTATCAGCAGATGCCAGTAGGGTTATCATACCATCATCCTATTGAGAAATGAACAGATGTTTATATTATCAGCAGATGCCAGTAGGGTTATCATACCATCATCCTATTGAGAAATGAACAGATGTTTATATTATCAGCAGATGCCAGTAGGGTTATCATACCATCATCCTATTGAGAAATGAATAGATGTTTATATTATCAGCAGATGCCAGTAGGGTTATCATACCATCATCCTATTGAGAAATGAATAGATGTTTATATTATCAGCAGATGCCAGTAGGGTTATCATACCATCATCCTATTGAGAAATGAATAGATGTTTATATTATCAGCAGATGCCAGTAGGGTTATCATACCATCATCCTATTGAGAAATGAATAGATGTTTATATTATCAGCAGATGCCAGTAGGGTTATCATACCATCATCCTATTGAGAAATGAATAGATGTTTATATTATCAGCAGATGCCAGTAGGGTTATCATATCATCATCCTATTGAGAAATGAATAGATGTTTATATTATCAGCAGATGCCAGTAGGGTTATCATATCATCATCCTATTGAGAAATGAATAGATGTTTATATTATCAGCAGATGCCAGTAGGGTTATCATACCATCATCCTATTGAGAAATGAATAGATGTTTATATTATCAGCAGATGCCAGTAGGGTTATCATATCATCATCCTATTGAGAAATGAATAGATGTTTATATTATCAGCAGATGCCAGTAGGGTTATCATACCATCATCCTATTGAGAAATGAATAGATGTTTATATTATCAGCAGATGCCAGTAGGGTTATCATATCATCATCCTATTGAGAAATGAATAGATCTTTATATTATCAGCAGATGCCAGTAGGGTTATCATACCATCATCCTATTGAGAAATGAATAGATGTTTATATTATCAGCAGATGCCAGTAGGGTTATCATATCATCATCCTATTGAGAAATGAATAGATGTTTATATTATCAGCAGATGCCAGTAGGGTTATCATATCATCATCCTATTGAGAAATGAATAGATGTTTATATTATCAGCAGATGCCAGTAGGGTTATCATATCATCATCCTATTGAGAAATGAATAGATGTTTATATTATCAGCAGATGCCAGTAGGGTTATCATATCATCATCCTATTGAGAAATGTTCAGCCTTTGTATGTCTTTTGACTGGTATCGTCAACCTGGTCTACCCACCACCCTGTCTCTGTGAACTGGATCCTGGGGGAGTGTGCGCTTGTCAAGGTTGAGTTATCACTGTATAGACACACAAATCCACACCACACACAACTCATCCTTGTTACAACCACCTTTTTCCTTTTCTCTCTATCCCTTTCAAAGATATTTGATGCTTACTGAATGGATGTTTATATTATCAGCAGATGCCAGTAGGGTTATCATACCATCATCCTATTGAGAAATGAATAGATGTTTATATTATCAGCAGATGCCAGTAGGGTTATCATACCATCATCCTATTGAGAAATGAACAGATGTTTATATTATCAGCAGATGCCAGTAGGGTTATCATACCATCATCCTATTGAGAAATGAACAGATGTTTATATTATCAGCAGATGCCAGTAGGGTTATCATACCATCATCCTATTGAGAAATGAATAGATGTTTATATTATCAGCAGATGCCAGTAGGGTTATCATACCATCATCCTATTGAGAAATGAATAGATGTTTATATTATCAGCAGATGCCAGTAGGGTTATCATACCATCATCCTATTGAGAAATGAACAGATGTTTATATTATCAGCAGATGCCAGTAGGGTTATCATACCATCATCCTATTGAGAAATGAATAGATGTTTATATTATCAGCAGATGCCAGTAGGGTTATCATACCATCATCCTATTGAGAAATGAATAGATGTTTATATTATCAGCAGATGCCAGTAGGGTTATCATACCATCATCCTATTGAGAAATGAATAGATGTTTATATTATCAGCAGATGCCAGTAGGGTTATCATATCATCATCCTATTGAGAAATGAATAGATGTTTATATTATCAGCAGATGCCAGTAGGGTTATCATATCATCATCCTATTGAGAAATGAATAGATGTTTATATTATCAGCAGATGCCAGTAGGGTTATCATACCATCATCCTATTGAGAAATGAATAGATGTTTATATTATCAGCAGATGCCAGTAGGGTTATCATACCATCATCCTATTGAGAAATGAATAGATGTTTATATTATCAGCAGATGCCAGTAGGGTTATCATATCATCATCCTATTGAGAAATGAATAGATCTTTATATTATCAGCAGATGCCAGTAGGGTTATCATATCATCATCCTATTGAGAAATGAATAGATGTTTATATTATCAGCAGATGCCAGTAGGGTTATCATATCATCATCCTATTGAGAAATGAATAGATGTTTATATTATCAGCAGATGCCAGTAGGGTTATCATATCATCATCCTATTGAGAAATGAATAGATGTTTATATTATCAGCAGATGCCAGTAGGGTTATCATATCATCATCCTATTGAGAAATGAATAGATGTTTATATTATCAGCAGATGCCAGTAGGGTTATCATATCATCATCCTATTGAGAAATGTTCAGCCTTTGTATGTCTTTTGACTGGTATCATCAACCTGGTCTACCCACCACCCTGTCTCTGTGAACTGGATCCTGGGGGAGTGTGCGCTGGAAATTCATGACTTTAACACACACACGTGTTCATGTCCTTTTAGGATGCCCCTTCTCCTCGTTCAGGAAGTGCTGTAAGTTTATCATTTGTTCAAGGGAAGTATTTTTGTCTTCATTTTTCATTATCTGTACCGTTGGTAAATAACCTCTGGATCCTCCCTCAGTCTCATCAGCTGCATTGTTAAATAAATAAGACCTACTGCTGCAGCTGATCCTCCCTCAGTCTCATCAGCTGCATTGTTAAATAAATAAGACCTACTGCTGCAGCTGATCCTCCCTCAGTCTCATCAGCTGCATTGTTAAATAAATAAGACCTACTGCTGCAGCTGATCCTCCCTCAGTCTCATCAGCTGCATTGTTAAATAAATAAGACATACTGCTGCAGCTGATCCTCCCTCAGTCTCATCAGCTGCATTGTTAAATAAATAAGACCTACTGCTGCAGCTGATCCTCCCTCAGTCTCATCAGCTGCATTGTTAAATAAATAAGACCTACTGCTGCAGCTGATCCTCCCTCAGTCTCATCAGCTGCATTGTTAAATAAATAAGACATACTGCTGCAGCTGATCCTCCCTCAGTCTCATCAGCTGCATTGTTAAATAAATAAGACCTACTGCTGCAGCTGATCCTCCCTCAGTCTCATCAGCTGCATTGTTAAATAAATAAGACATACTGCTGCAGCTGATCCTCCCTCAGTCTCATCAGCTGCATTGTTAAATAAATAAGACCTACTGCTGCAGCTGATCCTCCCTCAGTCTCATCAGCTGCATTGTTAAATAAATAAGACCTACTGCTGCAGCTGATCCTCCCTCAGTCTCATCAGCTGCATTGTTAAATAAATAAGACCTACTGCTGCAGCTGATCCTCCCTCAGTCTCATCAGCTGCATTGTTAAATAAATAAGACATACTGCTGCAGCTGATCCTCCCTCAGTCTCATCAGCTGCATTGTTAAATAAATAAGACATACTGCTGCAGCTGATCCTCCCTCAGTCTCATCAGCTGCATTTTGTTAAATAAATAAGACCTACTGCTGCAGCTGATCCTCCCTCAGTCTCATCAGCTGCATTGTTAAATAAATAAGACATACTGCTGCAGCTGATCCTCCCTCAGTCTCATCAGCTGCATTTTGTTAAATAAATAAGACATACTGCTGCAGCTGATCCTCCCTCAGTCTCATCAGCTGCATTGTTAAATAAATAAGACATACTGCTGCAGCTGATCCTCCCTCAGTCTCATCAGCTGCATTTTGTTAAATAAATAAGACATACTGCTGCAGCTGATCCTCCCTCAGTCTCATCAGCTGCATTGTTAAATAAATAAGACATACTGCTGCAGCTGATCCTCCCTCAGTCTCATCAGCTGCATTGTTAAATAAATAAGACATACTGCTGCAGCTGATCCTCCCTCAGTCTCATCAGCTGCATTGTTAAATAAATAAGACATACTGCTGCAGCTGATCCTCCCTCAGTCTCATCAGCTGCATTGTTAAATAAATAAGACCTACTGCTGCAGCTGATCCTCCCTCAGTCTCATCAGCTGCATTGTTAAATAAATAAGACATACTGCTGCAGCTGATCCTCCCTCAGTCTCATCAGCTGCATTGTTAAATAAATAAGACCTACTGCTGCAGCTGATCCTCCCTCAGTCTCATCAGATGCATTGTTAAATAAATAAGACATACTGCTGCAGCTGATCCTCCCTCAGTCTCATCAGCTGCATTGTTAAATAAATAAGACCTACTGCTGCAGCTGATCCTCCCTCAGTCTCAGCAGTTGAGGCTCTACTCCATCTAACTAGGCTGCTGGGTCATCTCCACACTCTCTCAGATACTGCCTCATAACTGTGGAGAACGTTCAGGGCTATGTAAGTGTGTCTATGTGCGTCCTTGTAGAGCTTTGGTTGCAGCTCTAGTCTGGATGTGTTTGTTTAAACGCCACTGGTCAGACAGAGGTTT